>NW_022588811.1:0-9787 GCF_009834535.1 Camelus ferus | reverse complement strand
GAATTTAGAATACCGAATAGGGAAACCAGAATACAGAATATGGAATTCAGAATACAGAACATAGAATGTAGAATATAGAATACAGAATATAGAATAAAGAATACAGAATACAGAATATAGAATCGGAACACAGAACATAGAATAAGAATTTAGAATACAGATTTCAGAATATAGATTGCAGAATATAGAATGTAGAATACAGAACACAACATAGAATACAGAACACAAAGTACAGAATGTGGAATACAGAATACAGAACGTAGAATGTAGAATACAGAATACAGAGTATTGAACACAGAATACAGAGTAAAGAATATAGAATCCGAACACAGAACACAGAATACAGAATATGGAATACAGAATACAGGACATAGAATGTAGTATATAGAATACAGAATATAGAACACAGAACACAGAATATAGAATTCAGAATACAAAATATGTAATACAGAATATAGAATAGAGAATATAGAAGTCAGAATACAGAATATGGAATACAGAATACAGAATATAGAATGTGGAAGATAGAATACAGAATACAGAATATAGAATTCAGAATACAGAAATCATAACAGAAAACAGAATTGACAATATAGAAAACAGAATTCAGAAATAGAATAAAGAACGGAGAAGGAGGCATACAGAACACAGAATGTAGAACACAGAACGTAGAACTTAGAATACAGAATGTAGAATATAGGATACAGAAAGAGAACATAGAATATAAAAACACAATATAGAATATAGAATTCAGAATTTAGAATATAGAATATAGAACACCGACCACAGAATATAGAATACACAACACAGAACACGCAACATAGAATACAGAACACAGAATACAGAATATGGAATACAGAATATAGAACATAGAATGTAGTATATAGATAGAGAATATAGAGCAAAGAATATAGAATCCGAACACAGAACATAGAATACAGAATATAGAATTCAGATTTCAGAATATAGACTGTAGACTATAGAATGTAGAATACAGAACACACAACATAGAATACAGAACACAGAATACAGAATATTGAATTCACAATAAAGAATATGGAATACAGAATATAGAATTCAGAATACAGAATATGGAATACAGAATACAGAATACAGAACATAGAATGTAGAATATAGAATACAGAATACAGAACAGAGAATACAGAATATAGAATTCAGAATACAGAATGTGGAACACAATACAGAATATAGAATTCAGAATATGGAATACAGAATAGAGAATATGGAATACAGAATCCAGAACATAGAATGTAGAATATAGAACACCGAATACACAATATAGAATTCAGAATACAGAATGTGGAACACAATATAATATAGAATTCAGAATATAGAATACGGAATATAGAATTCAGCATACAGAATATGGAATACAGAATACAGAACATAGAATGTAGAATATAGAATACAGAATATAGAATATAGAATACAGAATATAGAATATAGAATTGGAACACAGAACATAGAATATAGAATTTAGAATACAGATTTCAGAATATAGATTGCAGAATATAGAATGTAGAATACAGAACACACAACACAGAATACAGAACACAGAATATAGAACATAGAATGTAGTATATAGAATAGAGAATATAGAGCAAAGAATATAGAATCCGAACACAGAACATAGAATACAGAATATTGAATTCAGATTTCAGAATATAGACTGTAGAATATAGAATGTAGAATACAGAACACACAACATAGAATACAGAACACAGAATACAGAATATTGAATTCACAATAAAGAATATGGAATACAGAATATAGAATTCAGAATACAGAATATGGAATACAGAATACAGAACATAGAATGTGGAATATAGAATACAGAATACAGAAGAGAATTCAGAATACAAAATAAAGAATACAGAATTCAGAGTACAGAAAACAGAACTGACAATATAGAAAACAGAATTCAGAAAATAGAATAAAGAACACAGAAGGAGGAATACAGATCACAGAATGTAGAACACAGAACGTAGAACTGAGAATACAGAATGTAGAATATAGAATACAGAAAAGAGAACATAGAATATATAAAACACAATATAGAATATAGAAATCAGAATTTAGAATATAGAATATAGAACACCGAACACAGAATATAGAATACAGAACACAGAACACGCAAAATAGAATACAGAACACAGAGTTCAGAATATGGAATACAGAATACATAACATAGAATGTAGTATATAGAATACAGAATATAGAACGGCGAACACCGAACAGAGAACATAGAATGCAGAACACAGAATACAGAATATAGAATTCAGAATACAGAATGTGGAACACAGAATACAGAGTACAGAATATAGAATCCGAACACAGAAAACAGAATACAGAATATGGAATACAGAACAGGACATAGAATGTAGTATATAGAATACAGAATATGGAACACAGAATACAGAGTATAGAATTCAGAATACAGTACATGGAATACAGAATATAGGGTACAGAATATAGAACTCAGAATACAGTATATGATACAGAATACAGAACATAGAATGTTCAATATAGATTACATAATACAGAATATAGAACTCACAATACAGTATATGGAATACAGAATATAGAACTCAGAATACAGAATATGGAATACAGAATATAGAACATAGAATGTAGTATATAGAATACAGAATATAGAGCACAGAATATAGAATCTGAAATCAGAACACAGAATTACACAGTATAGAATACAGATTTCAAATATAGATTGCAGAATATAGAATGTAGAATACAGAACATACAACATAGTATACAGAACACAGAATACAGAATATGGAATACAGAATATAGAACATAGAATGTAGTATATAGAATAGAGAATATAGAGCAAAGAATATAGAATCCGAACACAGAACATAGAATACAGAATATAGAATTCAGATTTCAGAATATAGACTGCAGAATATAGAATGTAGAATACAGAACACACAACATAGAATACAGAACACAGAATACAGAATATTGAATTCACAATAAAGAATATGGAATACAGAATATAGAATTCAGAATACAGAATATGGAATACAGAATACAGAACATAGAATGTGGAATATAGAATACAGAATAAAGAAGAGAATTCAGAATACAAAATAAAGAATACAGAATTCAGAGTACAGAAAACAGAATTGACAATATAGAAAACAGAATTCAGAATATAGAATAAAGAACACTGAAGGAGGAATACAGATCACAGAATGTAGAACACAGAACATAGAACTGAGAATACAGAATGTAGAATATAGAATACAGAAAAGAGAACATAGAATATATAAACACAATATAGAATATAGAATTCAGAATTTAGAATATAGAATATAGAACACCGAACACAGAATATAGAATACAGAACACAGAACACGCAAAATAGAATACAGAACACAGAGTTCAGAATATGGAATACAGAATACATAACATAGAATGTAGTATATAGAATACAGAATATAGAACGGCGAACACCGAACAGAGAACATAGAATGCAGAACACAGAATACAGAATATAGAATTCAGAATACAGAATATGGAATACAGAATACAGAATACAGAACATACAATGTAGAATATAGAATACAGAATACAGAACAGAGAATACAGAATATAGAATTCAGAATACAGAATGTGGAACACAATACAGAATATAGAATTCAGAATATGGAATACAGAATAGAGAATATGGAATACAGAATCCAGAACATAGAATGTAGAATATAGAACACCGAATACAGAATATAGAATTCAAAATACAGAATGTGGAACACAATATAATATAGAATTCAGAATATAGAATACGGAATATAGAATTCAGAATACAGAATATGGAATACAGAATACAGAACATAGAATGTAGAATATAGAATACAGAATATAGAATATAGAATACAGAATACAGAAAATACGATAGGAACACAAAACATAGAATACAGAATTTAGAATACAGATTTCAGAATATAGATTGCAGAATATAGAATGTAGAATACAGAACACACAACACAGAATACAGAACACAGAATATAGAACATAGAATGTAGTATAGAGAATAGAGAATATAGAGCAAAGAATATAGAATCCGAACACAGAACATAGAATACAGAATATAAAATTCAATTTCAGAATATGGACTGCAGAATATAGAATGTAGAATACAGAACACACAACATAGAATACAGAACACAGAATACAGAATATTGAATTCACAATAAAGAATATGGAATACAGAATACAGAACATAGAATGTAGAATATAGAATACAGAATACAGAACAGAGAATACAGAATATAGAATTCAGAATACAGAATATGGAATACAGAATTTAGAATACCGAATAGGGAAACCAGAATACAGAATATGGAATTCAGAATACAGAACATAGAATGTAGAATATAGAATACAGAATATAGAATAAAGAATACCCAATACAGAATATAGAATCGGAACACAGAACATAGAATAAGAATTTAGAATACAGATTTCAGAATATAGATTGCAGAATATAGAATGTAGAATACAGAACACAACATAGAATACAGAACACAAAGTACAGAATATGGAATACAGAATACAGAACGTAGAATGTAGAATACAGAATACAGAGTATTGAACACAGAATACAGAGTAAAGAATATAGAATCCGAACACAGAACACAGAATACAGAATATGGAATACAGAATACAGGACATAGAATGTAGTATATAGAATACAGAATATAGAACACAGAACACAGAATATAGAATTCAGAATACAGAATATGTAATACAGAATATAGAATAGAGAATACAGAAGTCAGAATACAGAATATGGAATACAGAATACAGAACATAGAATGTGGAATATAGAATACAGAATACAGAATATAGAATTCAGAATACAGAAATCATAACAGAAAACAGAATTGACAATATAGAAAACAGAATTCAGAATATAGAATAAAGAACGGAGAAGGAGGCATACAGAACACAGAATGTAGAACACAGAACGTAGAACTTAGAATACAGAATGTAGAATATAGGATACAGAAAAGAGAACATAGAATATATAAAACACAATATAGAATATAGAATTCAGAATTTAGAATATAGAATATAGAACACCGACCACAGAATATAGAATACGCAACACAGAACACGCAACATAGAATACAGAACACAGAATACAGAATATGGAATACAGAATATAGAACATAGAATGTAGTATATAGAATAGAGAATATAGAGCAAAGAATATAGAATCCAAACACAGAACATAGAATACAGAATATAGAATTCAGATTTAAGAATATAGACTGTAGAATATAGAATGTAGAATACAGAACACACAACATAGAATACAGAACACAGAATACAGAATATTGAATTCACAATAAAGAATATGGAATACAGAATATAGAATTCAGAATACAGAATATGGAATACAGAATACAGAATACAGAACATAGAATGTAGAATATAGAATACAGAATACAGAACAGAGAATACAGAATATAGAATTCAGAATACAGAATGTGGAACACAATACAGAATATAGAATTCAGAATATGGAATACAAATAGAGAATATGGAATACAGAATCCAGAACATAGAATGTAGAATATAGAACACCGAATACACAATATAGAATTCAGAATACAGAATGTGGAACACAATATAATATAGAATTCAGAATATAGAATACAGAATATAGAATTCAGCATACAGAATATGGAATACAGAATACAGAACATAGAATGTAGAATATAGAATACAGAATATAGAATATAGAATATAGAATTGGAACACAGAACATAGAATATAGAATTTAGAATACAGATTTCAGAATATAGATTGCAGAATATAGAATGTAGAATACAGAACACACAACACAGAATACAGAACACAGAATATAGAACATAGAATGTAGTATATAGAATAGAGAATATAGAGCAAAGAATATAGAATCCGAACACAGAACATAGAATACAGAATATTGAATTCAGATTTCAGAATATAGACTGTAGAATATAGAATGTAGAATACAGAACACACAACATAGAATACAGAACACAGAATACAGAATATTGAATTCACAATAAAGAATATGGAATACAGAATATAGAATTCAGAATACAGAATATGGAATACATACAGAACATAGAATGTGGAATATAGAATACAGAATACAGAAGAGAATTCAGAATACAAAATAAAGAATACAGAATTCAGAGTACAGAAAACAGAACTGACAATATAGAAAACAGAATTCAGAAAATAGAATAAAGAACACAGAAGGAGGAATACAGATCACAGAATGTAGAACACAGAACGTAGAACTGAGAATACAGAATGTAGAATATAGAATACAGAAAAGAGAACATAGATAGAATATAAACACATATAGAATATAGAATTCAGAATTTAGAATATAGAATATAGAACACCGAACACAGAATATAGAATACAGAACACAGAACACGCAAAATAGAATACAGAACACAGAGTTCAGAATATGGAATACAGAATACATAACATAGAATGTAGTATATAGAATACAGAATATAGAACGGCGAACACCGAACAGAGAACATAGAATGCAGAACACAGAATACAGAATATAGAATTCAGAATACAGAATGTGGAACACAGAATACAGAATATAGAATCCGAACACAGAACACAGAATACAGAATATGGAATACAGAACAGGACATAGAATGTAGTATATAGAATACAGAATATGGAACACAGAATACAGAGTATAGAATTCAGAATACAGTACATGGAATACAGAATATAGGGTACAGAATATAGAACTCAGAATACAGTATATGATACAGAATACAGAACATAGAATGTTCAATATAGATTACATAATACAGAATATAGAACTCACAATACAGTATATGGAATACAGAATATAGAACTCAGAATACAGAATATGGAATACAGAATATAGAACATAGAATGTAGTATATAGAATACAGAATATAGAGCACAGAATATAGAATCTGAAATCAGAACACAGAATTACACAGTATAGAATACAGATTTCAGAATATAGATTGCAGAATATAGAATGTAGAATACAGAACACACAACATAGTATACAGAACACAGAATACAGAATATGGAATACAGAATATAGAACATAGAATGTAGTATATAGAATAGAGAATATAGAGCAAAGAATATAGAATCCGAACACAGAACATAGAATACAGAATATAGAATTCAGATTTCAGAATATAGACTGCAGAATATAGAATGTAGAATACAGAACACACAACATAGAATACAGAACACAGAATACAGAATATTGAATTCACAATAAAGAATATGGAATACAGAATATAGAATTCAGAATACAGAATATGGAATACAGAATACAGAACATAGAATGTAGAATATAGAATACAGAATACAGAACAGAGAATACAGAATATAGAATTCAGAATACAGAATGTGGAACACAATACAGAATATAGAATTCAGAATATGGAATACAGAATAGAGAATATGGAATACAGAATCCAGAACATAGAATGTAGAATATAGAACACCGAATACAGAATATAGAATTCAGAATACTGAATGTGGAACACAATATAATATAGAATTCAGAATATAGAATACGGAATATAGAATTCAGAATACAGAATATGGAATACAGAATACAAAACATAGAATGTAGAATATAGAATACAGAATATAGAATATAGAATACAGAATATAGAATATAGAATAGGAACACAGAACATAGAACATAGAATTTAGAATACAGATTTCAGAATATAGATTGCAGAATATAGAATGTAGAATACAGAACACACAACACAGAATACAGAACACAGAATATAGAACATAGAATGTAGTATATAGAATAGAGAATATGGAGCAAAGAATATAGAATCCGAACACAGGACATAGAATACAGAATATAGAATTCAGATTTCAGAATATAGACTGCAGAATATAGAATGTAGAATACAGAACACACAACATAGAATACAGAACACAGAATACAGAATATTGAATTCACAATAAAGAATATGGAATACAGAATATAGAATTCAGAATACAGAATATGGAATACAGAATACAGAACATAGAATGTGAATATAGAATACAGAATACAGAAGAGAATTCAGAATACAAAATAAAGAATACAGAATTCAGAGTACAGAAAACAGAATTGACAATATAGAAAACAGAATTCAGAATATAGAATAATGAACACAGAAGGAGGAATACAGATCACAGAATGTAGAACACAGAACGTAGAACTGAGAATACAGAATGTAGAATATAGAATACAAAAAAGAGAACATAGAATATATAAAACACAATATAGAATATAGAATTCAGAATTTAGAATATAGAATATAGAACACCGAACACAGAATATAGAATACAGAACACAGAACACGCAAAATAGAATACAGAACACAGAGTTCAGAATATGGAATACAGAATACATAACATAGAATGTAGTATATAGAATACAGAATATAGAACGGCGAACACCGAACAGAGAACATAGAATGCAGAACACAGAATACAGAATATAGAATTCAGAATACAGAATGTGGAACACAGAATACAGAATACAGAATATAGAATCCGAACACAGAACACAGAATACAGAATATGGAATACAGAACAGGACATAGAATGTAGTATATAGAATACAGAATATGGAACACAGAATCCAGAGTATAGAATTCAGAATACAGTACATGGAATACAGAATATAGGGTACAGAATATAGAACTCAGAATACAGTATATGATACAGAATACAGAACATAGAATGTTCAATATAGATTACATAATACAGAATATAGAACTCACAATACAGTATATGGAATACAGAATATAGAACTCAGAATACAGAATATGGAATACAGAATATAGAACATAGAATGTAGTATATAGAATACAGAATATAGGGCACAGAATATAGAATCTGAAATCAGAACACAGAATTACACAGTATAGAATACAGATTTCAGAATATAGATTGCAGAATATAGAATGTAGAATACAGAACACACAACATAGTATACAGAACACAGAATACAGAATATGGAATACAGATTACAGAACATAGAATGTGTAATATAGAATACAGAATATAGAAGATAAAATATAGAATACAGAACACAGAATACAGAATATGGAATACAGAATATAGAACATAGAATGTAGTATATAGAATAGAGAATATAGAGCAAAGAATATAGAATCCGAACACAGAACATAGAATACAGAATATAGAATTCAGATTTCAGAATATAGACTGCAGAATATAGAATGTAGAATACAGAAACACAACATAGAATACAGAACACAGAATACAGAATATTGAATTCACAATAAAGAATATGGAATAGAGAATGTAGAATTCAGAATACAGAATATGGAATACAGAATACAGAACATAGAATGTAGAATATAGAATACAGAATACAGAACAGAGAATACAGAATATAGAATTCAGAATACAGAATGTGGAACACAATACAGAATATAGAATTCAGAATATGTAATACAGAATAGAGAATATGGAATACAGAATCCAGAACATAGAATGTAGATATAGAAAACCGAATACAGAATATAGAATTCAGAATACAGAATATGGAATACAGAATTTGGAATACCGAATAGGGAAACCAGAATACAGAATATGGAATTCAGAATACAGAACATAGAATGTAGAATATAGAATACAGAATATAGAATAAAGAATACAGAATACAGAATATAGAATCGGAACACAG
>NW_022588810.1:0-9829 GCF_009834535.1 Camelus ferus | reverse complement strand
ACCTCCCCTAAAATATGACGGAGGGAGTTGCCAACTGAAGAGAAAATTTGTGTTCCCAAAAGCGGTGAAGGACGGCTTCACACACATTATCTCTCGGAACTGAACATGTGGAGAGACGTCGTTCATCAAGCACAATGGAACGATTGTAGGGGAAACTTTACTTGCTCTCTCAGTCTTTTCCTAGTGCCGGTTTGAAGTTCTGCAGTTATCACAGTAAAACCGAGTTGGAGCTAGTACCTCCCCATATGACAGGATGGATGGAGTTTGCAATGAAGAGAAACTTTGTGTTCCCAAACAAGCTAGGAAGGACGGCTTCACACACACTATCTCTCAGAAATGAGCATGTGGAGAGCGTTCGTTCATCTAGCACAAAGGGAACGGAGGCAGGAGAAACTTTTACTCTGGTTTCTCGGTTGTTCTTTTTCCTAGTGCCGGTTTGAGTTCCTGCAGTTTCACTGTAAAACCGAGTTGGAGCTAGTACCACCCCATATATGTATGGAGTGGAGTTCAACTGAAGAGAAAATTTGTGTTCCCAACAAGCTAGGTGAAGGACGGTTTTCACAACAATATCTCTCAGAACTGAGCATGTGAGGAGAAGTTCGTTCATCTAGCACAAAGGGAAGGGTTGCAGGAGAAACTTTTTATTCTGGTTTTTCCGGTCGGTTCCTAGTGCCGTTTGAAGTTCTGCAGTTTTCACTGTAAAACCGAGTTGGAGCTAGTACCTCCCCATATATATGTATGGAGGGGAGTTTGCAACTGAAGAGAAACTTTGTGTTCCCAAGAAGCTAGGTGAAATGGCTTTCACACACACTTATCTCTCAGAATGAGCATGTGGAGAGACGTTCGTTCATCTAGAACAAAGGGAACGGGTTGAAGGAGAAACCTTTACTCTGTTTTCTCAGTCTGTTTCCTAGTGCCGGTTTGATTTTCCTGCAGTTTTCACTGTAAAACCGAGTTGGAGCTAGTACCTCCCCATATATATATGGAGTGGAGTATGCATCTGAACAGAAACTATGTTTTCCCAACAAGCTAGGTGAAGGACGGCTTTCAAACACACTTATCTCTCAGAACTGACCATGTGGAGAGACGTTCGTTCATCTAGCACAAAGGGAAATTTTTCCAGGAGAAACTTTTACTCTGGTATCTCGGTCTGTTTCCTAGAGCGGTTTGAGTTCCTGCAGTTTTCACTGTAAAACCGAGTTGGAGCTAGTACCTCCCCATATATATGTATGGAGTGGACGTTTGCAACTGAAGAGAAACTTTTGTTTCCCAACAAGCTAGGTGAAGGACGGCTTTCACACACACTTATTCTCAGAACTGAGCATGTGGAGAGACGTTCGTTCATCTAGCACAAAGGGAACGGGTTGCAGGAGAAACTTTTACCTCTGGTTTCTCAGTCTGTTTCTAGTGCCGGTTTGAAGTCCTGCAGTTTTTCACTGTAAAACAGAGTTGGAGCTAGTACCTCCCCCATATATATGTATGGAGTGGAGTTTGCAACTGAAAGAAACTTTGTGTTCCCAACAAGCTAGGTGAAGGACGGCTTCACACACACTTATCTCTCAGAACTGAGCATGTGGAGAGACGTTCGTTCATCTAGCACAAGGGAACTGGTTGCAGGAGAAACTTTTACTCTGGTTTCTCAGTCTGTTTCCTAGTGCAGGTTTGAAGTTCCTGCAGTTTCCACTGTAAACCGAGTTGGAGCTAGTACCTCCCCATATATATGTATGGAGTGGAGTTTGCAACTGAAGAGAAACTTTGTGTTCCCAACAAGCTAGGTGAAGGACGGCTTTCACACACACTTATCTCTCAGAACTGAGCATGTGGAGAGACGTTCGTTCATCTAGCACAAATGGAACGGGTTGCAGGAGAAACTTTTACTCTGGTTTCTCAGTCTGTTTCCTAGTGCCGGTTTGAAGTTCCTGCAGTTTTCACTGTAAACCGAGTTGGAGCTAGTACCTCCCCATATATATGTATGGAGTGGAGTTTGCAACTGAAGAGAAACTTTGTGTTCCCAACAAGCTAGGTGAAGGACGGCTTTCACACACACTTATCTCTCAGAACTGAGCATGTGGAGAGACGTTCGTTCATCTAGCACAAAGGGAACGGGTTGCAGGAGAAACTTTTACTCTGGTTTCTCAGTCTGTTTCCTAGTGCCGGTTTGAAGTTCCTGCAGTTTTCACTGTAAAACCGAGTTGGAGCTAGTACCTCCCCATATATATGTATGGAGTGGAGTTTGCAACTGAAGAGAAACTTTGTGTTCCCAACAAGCTAGGTGAAGGACGGCTTTCACACACACTTATCTCTCAGAACTGAGCATGTGGAGAGACGTTCGTTCATCTAGCACAAAGGGAACGGGTTGCAGGAGAAACTTTTACTCTGGTTTCTCAGTCTGTTTCCTAGTGCCGGTTTGAAGTTCCTGCAGTTTTCACTGTAAAACCGAGTTGGAGCTAGTACCTCCCCATATATATGTATGGAGTGGAGTTTGCAACTGAAGAGAAACTTTGTGTTCCCAACAAGCTAGGTGAAGGACGGCTTTCACACACACTTATCTCTCAGAACTGAGCATGTGGAGAGACGTTCGTTCATCTAGCACAAAGGGAACGGGTTGCAGGAGAAACTTTTACTCTGGTTTCTCAGTCTGTTTCCTAGTGCCGGTTTGAAGTTCCTGCAGTTTTCACTGTAAACCGAGTTGGAGCTAGTACCTCCCCATATATATGTATGGAGTGGAGTTTGCAACTGAAGAGAAACTTTGTGTTCCCAACAAGCTAGGTGAAGGACGGCTTTCACACACACTTATCTCTCAGAACTGAGCATGTGGAGAGACGTTCGTTCATCTAGCACAAAGGGAACGGGTTGCAGGAGAAACTTTTACTCTGGTTTCTCAGTCTGTTTCCTAGTGCCGGTTTGAAGTTCCTGCAGTTTTCACTGTAAAACCGAGTTGGAGCTAGTACCTCCCCATATATATGTATGGAGTGGAGTTTGCAACTGAAGAGAAACTTTGTGTTCCCAACAAGCTAGGTGAAGGACGGCTTTCACACACACTTATCTCTCAGAACTGAGCATGTGGAGAGACGTTCGTTCATCTAGCACAAAGGGAACGGGTTGCAGGAGAAACTTTTACTCTGGTTTCTCAGTCTGTTTCCTAGTGCCGGTTTGAAGTTCCTGCAGTTTTCACTGTAAAACCGAGTTGGAGCTAGTACCTCCCCATATATATGTATGGAGTGGAGTTTGCAACTGAAGAGAAACTTTGTGTTCCCAACAAGCTAGGTGAAGGACGGCTTTCACACACACTTATCTCTCAGAACTGAGCATGTGGAGAGACGTTCGTTCATCTAGCACAAAGGGAACGGGTTGCAGGAGAAACTTTTACTCTGGTTTCTCAGTCTGTTTCCTAGTGCCGGTTTGAAGTTCCTGCAGTTTTCACTGTAAAACCGAGTTGGAGCTAGTACCTCCCCATATATATGTATGGAGTGGAGTTTGCAACTGAAGAGAAACTTTGTGTTCCCAACAAGCTAGGTGAAGGACGGCTTTCACACACACTTATCTCTCAGAACTGAGCATGTGGAGAGACGTTCGTTCATCTAGCACAAAGGGAACGGGTTGCAGGAGAAACTTTTACTCTGGTTTCTCAGTCTGTTTCCTAGTGCCGGTTTGAAGTTCCTGCAGTTTTCACTGTAAAACCGAGTTGGAGCTAGTACCTCCCCATATATATGTATGGAGTGGAGTTTGCAACTGAAGAGAAACTTTGTGTTCCCAACAAGCTAGGTGAAGGACGGCTTTCACACACACTTATCTCTCAGAACTGAGCATGTGGAGAGACGTTCGTTCATCTAGCACAAAGGGAACGGGTTGCAGGAGAAACTTTTACTCTGGTTTCTCAGTCTGTTTCCTAGTGCCGGTTTGAAGTTCCTGCAGTTTTCACTGTAAAACCGAGTTGGAGCTAGTACCTCCCCATATATATGTATGGAGTGGAGTTTGCAACTGAAGAGAAACTTTGTGTTCCCAACAAGCTAGGTGAAGGACGGCTTTCACACACACTTATCTCTCAGAACTGAGCATGTGGAGAGACGTTCGTTCATCTAGCACAAAGGGAACGGGTTGCAGGAGAAACTTTTACTCTGGTTTCTCAGTCTGTTTCCTAGTGCCGGTTTGAAGTTCCTGCAGTTTTCACTGTAAAACCGAGTTGGAGCTAGTACCTCCCCATATATATGTATGGAGTGGAGTTTGCAACTGAAGAGAAACTTTGTGTTCCCAACAAGCTAGGTGAAGGACGGCTTTCACACACACTTATCTCTCAGAACTGAGCATGTGGAGAGACGTTCGTTCATCTAGCACAAAGGGAACGGGTTGCAGGAGAAACTTTTACTCTGGTTTCTCAGTCTGTTTCCTAGTGCCGGTTTGAAGTTCCTGCAGTTTTCACTGTAAAACCGAGTTGGAGCTAGTACCTCCCCATATATATGTATGGAGTGGAGTTTGCAACTGAAGAGAAACTTTGTGTTCCCAACAAGCTAGGTGAAGGACGGCTTTCACACACACTTATCTCTCAGAACTGAGCATGTGGAGAGACGTTCGTTCATCTAGCACAAAGGGAACGGGTTGCAGGAGAAACTTTTACTCTGGTTTCTCAGTCTGTTTCCTAGTGCCGGTTTGAAGTTCCTGCAGTTTTCACTGTAAAACCGAGTTGGAGCTAGTACCTCCCCATATATATGTATGGAGTGGAGTTTGCAACTGAAGAGAAACTTTGTGTTCCCAACAAGCTAGGTGAAGGACGGCTTTCACACACACTTATCTCTCAGAACTGAGCATGTGGAGAGACGTTCGTTCATCTAGCACAAAGGGAACGGGTTGCAGGAGAAACTTTTACTCTGGTTTCTCAGTCTGTTTCCTAGTGCCGGTTTGAAGTTCCTGCAGTTTTCACTGTAAAACCGAGTTGGAGCTAGTACCTCCCCATATATATGTATGGAGTGGAGTTTGCAACTGAAGAGAAACTTTGTGTTCCCAACAAGCTAGGTGAAGGACGGCTTTCACACACACTTATCTCTCAGAACTGAGCATGTGGAGAGACGTTCGTTCATCTAGCACAAAGGGAACGGGTTGCAGGAGAAACTTTTACTCTGGTTTCTCAGTCTGTTTCCTAGTGCCGGTTTGAAGTTCCTGCAGTTTTCACTGTAAAACCGAGTTGGAGCTAGTACCTCCCCATATATATGTATGGAGTGGAGTTTGCAACTGAAGAGAAACTTTGTGTTCCCAACAAGCTAGGTGAAGGACGGCTTTCACACACACTTATCTCTCAGAACTGAGCATGTGGAGAGACGTTCGTTCATCTAGCACAAAGGGAACGGGTTGCAGGAGAAACTTTTACTCTGGTTTCTCAGTCTGTTTCCTAGTGCCGGTTTGAAGTTCCTGCAGTTTTCACTGTAAAACCGAGTTGGAGCTAGTACCTCCCCATATATATGTATGGAGTGGAGTTTGCAACTGAAGAGAAACTTTGTGTTCCCAACAAGCTAGGTGAAGGACGGCTTTCACACACACTTATCTCTCAGAACTGAGCATGTGGAGAGACGTTCGTTCATCTAGCACAAAGGGAACGGGTTGCAGGAGAAACTTTTACTCTGGTTTCTCAGTCTGTTTCCTAGTGCCGGTTTGAAGTTCCTGCAGTTTTCACTGTAAAACCGAGTTGGAGCTAGTACCTCCCCATATATATGTATGGAGTGGAGTTTGCAACTGAAGAGAAACTTTGTGTTCCCAACAAGCTAGGTGAAGGACGGCTTTCACACACACTTATCTCTCAGAACTGAGCATGTGGAGAGACGTTCGTTCATCTAGCACAAAGGGAACGGGTTGCAGGAGAAACTTTTACTCTGGTTTCTCAGTCTGTTTCCTAGTGCCGGTTTGAAGTTCCTGCAGTTTTCACTGTAAAACCGAGTTGGAGCTAGTACCTCCCCATATATATGTATGGAGTGGAGTTTGCAACTGAAGAGAAACTTTGTGTTCCCAACAAGCTAGGTGAAGGACGGCTTTCACACACACTTATCTCTCAGAACTGAGCATGTGGAGAGACGTTCGTTCATCTAGCACAAAGGGAACGGGTTGCAGGAGAAACTTTTACTCTGGTTTCTCAGTCTGTTTCCTAGTGCCGGTTTGAAGTTCCTGCAGTTTTCACTGTAAAACCGAGTTGGAGCTAGTACCTCCCCATATATATGTATGGAGTGGAGTTTGCAACTGAAGAGAAACTTTGTGTTCCCAACAAGCTAGGTGAAGGACGGCTTTCACACACACTTATCTCTCAGAACTGAGCATGTGGAGAGACGTTCGTTCATCTAGCACAAAGGGAACGGGTTGCAGGAGAAACTTTTACTCTGGTTTCTCAGTCTGTTTCCTAGTGCCGGTTTGAAGTTCCTGCAGTTTTCACTGTAAAACCGAGTTGGAGCTAGTACCTCCCCATATATATGTATGGAGTGGAGTTTGCAACTGAAGAGAAACTTTGTGTTCCCAACAAGCTAGGTGAAGGACGGCTTTCACACACACTTATCTCTCAGAACTGAGCATGTGGAGAGACGTTCGTTCATCTAGCACAAAGGGAACGGGTTGCAGGAGAAACTTTTACTCTGGTTTCTCAGTCTGTTTCCTAGTGCCGGTTTGAAGTTCCTGCAGTTTTCACTGTAAAACCGAGTTGGAGCTAGTACCTCCCCATATATATGTATGGAGTGGAGTTTGCAACTGAAGAGAAACTTTGTGTTCCCAACAAGCTAGGTGAAGGACGGCTTTCACACACACTTATCTCTCAGAACTGAGCATGTGGAGAGACGTTCGTTCATCTAGCACAAAGGGAACGGGTTGCAGGAGAAACTTTTACTCTGGTTTCTCAGTCTGTTTCCTAGTGCCGGTTTGAAGTTCCTGCAGTTTTCACTGTAAAACCGAGTTGGAGCTAGTACCTCCCCATATATATGTATGGAGTGGAGTTTGCAACTGAAGAGAAACTTTGTGTTCCCAACAAGCTAGGTGAAGGACGGCTTTCACACACACTTATCTCTCAGAACTGAGCATGTGGAGAGACGTTCGTTCATCTAGCACAAAGGGAACGGGTTGCAGGAGAAACTTTTACTCTGGTTTCTCAGTCTGTTTCCTAGTGCCGGTTTGAAGTTCCTGCAGTTTTCACTGTAAAACCGAGTTGGAGCTAGTACCTCCCCATATATATGTATGGAGTGGAGTTTGCAACTGAAGAGAAACTTTGTGTTCCCAACAAGCTAGGTGAAGGACGGCTTTCACACACACTTATCTCTCAGAACTGAGCATGTGGAGAGACGTTCGTTCATCTAGCACAAAGGGAACGGGTTGCAGGAGAAACTTTTACTCTGGTTTCTCAGTCTGTTTCCTAGTGCCGGTTTGAAGTTCCTGCAGTTTTCACTGTAAAACCGAGTTGGAGCTAGTACCTCCCCATATATATGTATGGAGTGGAGTTTGCAACTGAAGAGAAACTTTGTGTTCCCAACAAGCTAGGTGAAGGACGGCTTTCACACACACTTATCTCTCAGAACTGAGCATGTGGAGAGACGTTCGTTCATCTAGCACAAAGGGAACGGGTTGCAGGAGAAACTTTTACTCTGGTTTCTCAGTCTGTTTCCTAGTGCCGGTTTGAAGTTCCTGCAGTTTTCACTGTAAAACCGAGTTGGAGCTAGTACCTCCCCATATATATGTATGGAGTGGAGTTTGCAACTGAAGAGAAACTTTGTGTTCCCAACAAGCTAGGTGAAGGACGGCTTTCACACACACTTATCTCTCAGAACTGAGCATGTGGAGAGACGTTCGTTCATCTAGCACAAAGGGAACGGGTTGCAGGAGAAACTTTTACTCTGGTTTCTCAGTCTGTTTCCTAGTGCCGGTTTGAAGTTCCTGCAGTTTTCACTGTAAAACCGAGTTGGAGCTAGTACCTCCCCATATATATGTATGGAGTGGAGTTTGCAACTGAAGAGAAACTTTGTGTTCCCAACAAGCTAGGTGAAGGACGGCTTTCACACACACTTATCTCTCAGAACTGAGCATGTGGAGAGACGTTCGTTCATCTAGCACAAAGGGAACGGGTTGCAGGAGAAACTTTTACTCTGGTTTCTCAGTCTGTTTCCTAGTGCCGGTTTGAAGTTCCTGCAGTTTTCACTGTAAAACCGAGTTGGAGCTAGTACCTCCCCATATATATGTATGGAGTGGAGTTTGCAACTGAAGAGAAACTTTGTGTTCCCAACAAGCTAGGTGAAGGACGGCTTTCACACACACTTATCTCTCAGAACTGAGCATGTGGAGAGACGTTCGTTCATCTAGCACAAAGGGAACGGGTTGCAGGAGAAACTTTTACTCTGGTTTCTCAGTCTGTTTCCTAGTGCCGGTTTGAAGTTCCTGCAGTTTTCACTGTAAAACCGAGTTGGAGCTAGTACCTCCCCATATATATGTATGGAGTGGAGTTTGCAACTGAAGAGAAACTTTGTGTTCCCAACAAGCTAGGTGAAGGACGGCTTTCACACACACTTATCTCTCAGAACTGAGCATGTGGAGAGACGTTCGTTCATCTAGCACAAAGGGAACGGGTTGCAGGAGAAACTTTTACTCTGGTTTCTCAGTCTGTTTCCTAGTGCCGGTTTGAAGTTCCTGCAGTTTTCACTGTAAAACCGAGTTGGAGCTAGTACCTCCCCATATATATGTATGGAGTGGAGTTTGCAACTGAAGAGAAACTTTGTGTTCCCAACAAGCTAGGTGAAGGACGGCTTTCACACACACTTATCTCTCAGAACTGAGCATGTGGAGAGACGTTCGTTCATCTAGCACAAAGGGAACGGGTTGCAGGAGAAACTTTTACTCTGGTTTCTCAGTCTGTTTCCTAGTGCCGGTTTGAAGTTCCTGCAGTTTTCACTGTAAAACCGAGTTGGAGCTAGTACCTCCCCATATATATGTATGGAGTGGAGTTTGCAACTGAAGAGAAACTTTGTGTTCCCAACAAGCTAGGTGAAGGACGGCTTTCACACACACTTATCTCTCAGAACTGAGCATGTGGAGAGACGTTCGTTCATCTAGCACAAAGGGAACGGGTTGCAGGAGAAACTTTTACTCTGGTTTCTCAGTCTGTTTCCTAGTGCCGGTTTGAAGTTCCTGCAGTTTTCACTGTAAAACCGAGTTGGAGCTAGTACCTCCCCATATATATGTATGGAGTGGAGTTTGCAACTGAAGAGAAACTTTGTGTTCCCAACAAGCTAGGTGAAGGACGGCTTTCACACACACTTATCTCTCAGAACTGAGCATGTGGAGAGACGTTCGTTCATCTAGCACAAAGGGAACGGGTTGCAGGAGAAACTTTTACTCTGGTTTCTCCGTCTGTTTCCTAGTGCCGGTTTGAAGTTCCTGCAGTTTTCACTGTAAAACCGAGTTGGAGCTAGTACCTCCCCATATATATGTATGGAGTGGAGTTTGCAACTGAAGAGAAACTTTGTGTTCCCAACAAGCTAGGTGAGGACGGCTTTCACACACACTTATCTCTCAGAACTGAGCATGTGGAGAGACGTTCGTTCATCTAGCACAAAGGGAAGGGTTGCAGGATAGAACTTTTACTCTGGATTCTCAGTCTGTTTCCTAGTGACTGGTTGAAGTTCTGCAGTTTCACTGTATAAAACCGAGTTGGAGCTAGTACCTCCCCATATTATGTATGGAGTGGAGTTTGCAAACTGAAGAGAAACTTTGTGTTCCTAACAAGCTAGGTGAAGGACGGCTTCACACACAGCTTATCTCTCAGAAATGAGCCTGTGGAGAGACGTTCGTTCATCTGCACAAAGGGAACGGGTTGCAG
>NW_022588809.1:0-9857 GCF_009834535.1 Camelus ferus | reverse complement strand
TCAGTTCTGAGAGATAAGTGTGTGTGAAGACCGTCCTTCACTTATCTTGTTGGGAACACAAAGTATCTTTTCACTTGCAAACTCATTCCATACATAGATATGGGGTGGTATTAGCTCCAACTCGGGTTTACAGTAAAAACTGTAGGAATTTCAAACCGGCACTAGGAAACTGACTGAGAAACCAGAGTAAAAGTTTCTCCTGCATTGCGTTCCATTGGTGCTAGATGAACGAACGTCTCTCCACATGCTCAGTTCTGAGAGAAAATTGTGTGTGAAAGCCGTCCTTCTCCTAGCTTGTTGGGAACACAAAGGTTTCTGTGCACTTGCAAAGCGCCACGCCAGTAAAGATATATGGGGAAGTAGCTAGCTCGCACTACTAACGTTGTGACAAGTTGAAAACTGCAGGAAATTCAAACCGGCACTAGGTAACAGACTGAGAAACCAGAGTAAAAGTGTCTGTTCTGCAAACCAGTTCCTGTTGGTTGCTAGATGAAACGAACGTCTCTCCACAATGCTCAATCTGAGAGATAAGTGTGTGTGAAAGCCAGTCCTTCACGTAGCTTGTTTGAGAACACAAAGTTGCTTTTCAGCTTGCATACTCAACTACATACTAATATAAGGGGAGGTACTAGCTCCAACGAGGTTTTACAGTGAAAACTGCAGGAAATTCAAAACCGCACTAGGAAATCAGACTGAGAAACCAGAGTAATAGTTTCCGCCTGCAAACAAGTTCCTTTGTGCTGGATGAACGAACGTCTCTCCACATGCTCAGTTCTGAGAGATAGTGTGTGTGAAAGCCGTCCTTCACTAGCTTGTTGGGAACACAAAGTTTCTTTTCAGTTGCAAACTCACTCCATACTATATATTGGGGAGTTACGAGCTCCAACTCGTTTTACAGTAAAAACTGCAGGAACTTCAAACGGCAACTAGAAACATACTGAGAAACCAGAGTAAAATTTTCTCCTGCAACCCGTTCCCTTTGTGCTAGATGAACGAACGTCTCTCCACAGTGCTCAGTTCTGAGAGATAATTGTGTGTGAAACCGTCCTTCACCTACTTGTTGGAACACAAAGTTTCTTTTCAGTTGCAAACTCCACTCCATACATATATATGGGGAGGTACTAGCTCCAACTCGGTTTACAGTGAAAAACTGCAGGAACTCAAAACGGCAGTAGAAACAGACTGAGAAACCAGAGTAAAGTTTCTCCTGCAAATCAGTTCCCTTTGTGCTAGATGAACGAACGTCTCTCCACATGCTCAGTTCTGAGAGATAATGTGGTGTGAAAGCCGTCCTTCACCTAGCTTGTTGGGAACACAAAGTTTCTTTTCATTGCAAACTCCACTCCATAATATTATATGGGGAGGTACTAGCTCCAACTCGGTTTTACAGTGAAAACTGCAGGAACTTCAAACCGGCACTAGGAAACAGACTGAGAAACCAGAGTAAAAGTTTCTCACTGCAACCTGTTCCCTTTGTGCTAGGATGAACGAACGTCTCTCCACATGCTCAGTTCTGAGAGATAAGTGTGTGTGAAAGCCGTCCTTCACCTAGCTTGTTGGGAACACAAAGTTTCTTTTCAGTTGCAACTCCACTCCATACATATATAAGGGGAGGTACTAGCTCCAACTCGGTTTACAGTGAAAACTGCAGGAACTTCAAACCGGCACTAGGAACAGACTGAGAAACCAGAGTAAAAGTTTCTCCTGCAACCCGTTCCCTTTGTGCTAGATGAACGAACGTCTCTCCACATGCTCAGTTCTGAGAGATAAGTGTGTGTGAAAGCCGTCCTTCACCTAGCTTGTTGGGAACACAAGTTTCTTTTCAGTTGCAAACTCCACTCCATACATATATATGGGGAGGTACAAGCTCCAACTCGGTTTTACAGTGAAAACTGCAGGAACTTCAAACCGGCACTAGGAAACAGACTGAGAAACCAGAGTAAAAGTTTCTCCTGCAACCCGTTCCCTTTGTGCTAGATGAACGAACGTCTCTCCACATGCTCAGTTCTGAGAGATAATGTGTGTGTGAAAGCCGTCCTTCACCTAGCTTGTTGGGAACACAAAGTTTCTTTTCAGTTGCAAACTCCACTCCATACATATATATGGGGAGGTACTAGCTCCAACTCGGTTTACAGTGAAAACTGCAGGAACTTCAAACCGGCACTAGGAAACAGACTGAGAAACCAGAGTAAAAGTTTCTCCTGCAACCCGTTCCCTTTGTGCTAGATGAACGAACGTCTCTCCACATGCTCAGTTCTGAGAGATAAGTGTGTGTGAAAGCCGTCCTTCACCTAGCTTGTTGGGAACACAAAGTTTCTTTTCACTTGCAAACTCACTCCATACATATATATGGGGAGGTACTAGCTCCAACTCGGTTTTACAGTGAAAACTGCAGGAACTTCAAACCGGCACTAGGAAACAGACTGAGAAACCAGAGTAAAAGTTTCTCCTGCAACCCGTTCCCTTTGTGCTAGATGAACGAACGTCTCTCCACATGCTCAGTTCTGAGAGATAAGTGTGTGTGAAAGCCGTCCTTCACCTAGCTTGTTGGGAACACAAAGTTTCTTTTCACTTGCAAAACTCCACTCCATACATATATATGGGGAGATACTAGCTCCAACTCGGTTTTACAGTGAAAACTGCAGGAACTTCAAACCGGCACTAGGAAACAGACTGAGAAACCAGAGTAAAAGTTTCTCCTGCAACCGTTCCCTTTGTGCTAGATGAACGAACGTCTCTCCACATGCTCAGTTCTGAGAGATAAGTGTGTGTGAAAGCCGTCCTTCACCTAGCTTGTTGGGAACACAAAGTTTCTTTTCACTTGCAAACTCCACTCCATACATATATATGGGGAGGTACTAGCTCCAACTCGGTTTTACAGTGAAAACTGCAGGAACTTCAAACCGGCACTAGGAAACAGACTGAGAAACCAGAGTAAAAGTTTCTCCTGCAACCCGTTCCCTTTGTGCTAGATGAACGAACGTCTCTCCACATGCTCAGTTCTGAGAGATAAGTGTGTGTGAAAGCCGTCCTTCACCTAGCTTGTTGGGAACACAAAGTTTCTTTTCAGTTGCAAACTCCACTCCATACATATATATGGGGAGGTACTAGCTCCAACTCGGTTTTACAGTGAAAACTGCAGGAACTTCAAACCGGCACTAGGAAACAGACTGAGAAACCAGAGTAAAAGTTTCTCCTGCAACCCGTTCCCTTTGTGCTAGATGAACGAACGTCTCTCCACATGCTCAGTTCTGAGAGATAAGTGTGTGTGAAAGCCGTCCTTCACCTAGCTTGTTGGGAACACAAAGTTTCTTTTCACTTGCAAACTCCACTCCATACATATATATGGGGAGGTACTAGCTCCAACTCGGTTTTACAGTGAAAACTGCAGGAACTTCAAACCGGCACTAGGAAACAGACTGAGAAACCAGAGTAAAAGTTTCTCCTGCAACCCGTTCCCTTTGTGCTAGATGAACGAACGTCTCTCCACATGCTCAGTTCTGAGAGATAAGTGTGTGTGAAAGCCGTCCTTCACCTAGCTTGTTGGGAACACAAAGTTTCTTTTCAGTTGCAAACTCCACTCCATACATATATATGGGGAGGTACTAGCTCCAACTCGGTTTTACAGTGAAAACTGCAGGAACTTCAAACCGGCACTAGGAAACAGACTGAGAAACCAGAGTAAAAGTTTCTCCTGCAACCCGTTCCCTTTGTGCTAGATGAACGAACGTCTCTCCACATGCTCAGTTCTGAGAGATAAGTGTGTGTGAAAGCCGTCCTTCACCTAGCTTGTTGGGAACACAAAGTTTCTTTTCACTTGCAAACTCCACTCCATACATATATATGGGGAGGTACTAGCTCCAACTCGGTTTTACAGTGAAAACTGCAGGAACTTCAAACCGGCACTAGGAAACATGACTGAGAAACCAGAGTAAAAGTTTCTCCTGCAACCCGTTCCCTTTGTGCTAGATGAACGAACGTCTCTCCACATGCTCAGTTCTGAGAGATAAGTGTGTGTGAAAGCCGTCCTTCACCTAGCTTGTTGGGAACACAAAGTTTCTTTTCAGTTGCAAACTCCACTCCATACATATATATGGGGAGGTACTAGCTCCAACTCGGTTTTACAGTGAAAACTGCAGGAACTTCAAACCGGCACTAGGAAACATACTGAGAAACCAGAGTAAAAGTTTCTCCTGCAAACCGTTCCTTTGTGCTAGATGAACAGAACGTCTCTCCACATGCTCAGTTCTGAGAGATAAGTGTGTGTGAAGCCGTCCTTCACCTAGCTTGTTGGGAACACAAAGTTTCTTTTCACTTGCAAACTCCACTCCATACATATATATGGGGAGGTACTAGCTCCAACTCGGTTTTACAGTAAAAACTGCAGGAACTTCAAACCGGCACTAGGAAACAGACTGAGAAACCAGAGTAAAAGTTTCTCCTGCAACCCGTTCCCTTTGTGCTAGATGAACGAACGTCTCTCCACATGCTCAGTTCTGAGAGATAAGTGTGTGTGAAAGCCGTCCTTCACAAGGCTTGTTGGGAACACAAAGTTTCTTTTCAGTTGCAAACTCCACTCCATACATATATATGGGGAGGTACTAGCTCCAACTCGGTTTTACAGTGAAAACTGCAGGAACTTCAAACCGG
Organism: Camelus ferus; assembly: GCF_009834535.1. Taxonomy (NCBI): domain Eukaryota; kingdom Metazoa; phylum Chordata; class Mammalia; order Artiodactyla; family Camelidae; genus Camelus; species Camelus ferus. The sequence goes on along the minus strand of NW_022588809.1, from coordinate 5,207 downwards.
CACTAGGAAACAGACTGAGAAACCAGAGTAAAAGTTTCCCCTGCAACCCGTTCCCTTTGTGCTAGATGAACGAACGTCTCTCCACATGCTCAGTTCTGAGAGATAAGTGTGTGTGAAAGCCGTCCTTCACCTAGCTTGTTGGGAACACAAAGTTTCTTTTCAGTTGCAAACTCCACTCCATACATATATATGGGGAGGTACTAGCTCCAACTCGGTTTTACAGTGAAAACTGCAGGAACTTCAAACCGGCACTAGGAAACAGACTGAGAAACCAGAGTAAAAGTTTCTCCTGCAACCCGTTCCCTTTGTGCTAGATGAACGAACGTCTCTCCACATGCTCAGTTCTGAGAGATAAGTGTGTGTGAAAGCCGTCCTTCACCTAGCTTGTTGGGAACACAAAGTTTCTTTTCAGTTGCAAACTCCACTCCATACATATATATGGGGAGGTACTAGCTCCAACTCGGTTTTACAGTGAAAACTGCAGGAACTTCAAACCGGCACTAGGAAACAGACTGAGAAACCAGAGTAAAAGTTTCTCCTGCAACCCGTTCCCTTTGTGCTAGATGAACGAACGTCTCTCCACATGCTCAGTTCTGAGAGATAAGTGTGTGTGAAAGCCGTCCTTCACCTAGCTTGTTGGGAACACAAAGTTTCTTTTCACTTGCAAACTCCACTCCATACATATATATGGGGAGGTACTAGCTCCAACTCGGTTTTACAGTGAAAACTGCAGGAACTTCAAACCGGCACTAGGAAACAGACTGAGAAACCAGAGTAAAAGTTTCTCCTGCAAACCGTTCCCTTTGTGCTAGATGAACGAACGTCTCTCCACATGCTCAGTTCTGAGAGATAAGTGTGTGTGAAAGCCGTCCTTCACCTAGCTTGTTGGGAACACAAAGTTCTTTTCACTTGCAAACTCCACTCCATACATATATATGGGGAGGTACTAGCTCCAACTCGGTTTTACAGTGAAAACTGCAGGAACTTCAAACCGGCACTAGGAAACAGACTGAGAAACCAGAGTAAAAGTTCTCCTGCAACCCGTTCCCTTTGTGCTAGATGAACGAACGTCTCTCCACATGCTCAGTTCTGAGAGATAAGTGTGTGTGAAAGCCGTCCTTCACCTAGCTTGTTGGGAACACAAAGTTTCTTTTCAGTTGCAAACTCCACTCCATACATATATATGGGGAGGTACTAGCTCCAACTCGGTTTTACAGTGAAAACTGCAGGAACTTCAAACCGGCACTAGGAAACAGACTGAGAAACCAGAGTAAAAGTTTCTCCTGCAACCCGTTCCCTTTGTGCTAGATGAACGAACGTCTCTCCACATGCTCAGTTCTGAGAGATAAGTGTGTGTGAAAGCCGTCCTTCACCTAGCTTGTTGGGAACACAAAGTTTCTTTTCACTTGCAAACTCCACTCCATACATATATATGGGGAGGTACTAGCTCCAACTCGGTTTTACAGTGAAAACTGCAGGAACTTCAAACCGGCACTAGGAAACATACTGAGAAACCAGAGTAAAAGTTTCCCTGCAATCCGTTCCCTTGTGCTAGATGAAAGAACGTCTCTCCACATGCTCAGTTCTGAGAGATAAGTGTGTGTGAAAGCCGTCCTTCACCTAGCTTGTTGGGAACACAAAGTTTCTTTTCAGTTGCAAACTCCACTCCATACATATATATGGGGAGGTACTAGCTCCAACTCGGTTTTACAGTGAAAACTGCAGGAACTTCAAACCGGCACTAGGAAACAGACTGAGAAACCAGAGTAAAAGTTTCTCCTGCAACCCGTTCCTTTGTGCTAGATGAACGAACGTCTCTCCACATGCTCAGTTCTGAGAGATAAGTGTGTGTGAAAGCCGTCCTTCACCTAGCTTGTGGGAACACAAAGTTTCTTTTCACTTGCAAACTCCACTCCATACATATATATGGGGAGGTACTAGCTCCAACTCGGTTTTACAGTAAAACTGCAGGAACTTCAAACCGGCACTAGGAAACAGACTGAGAAACCAGAGTAAAAGTTCTCCTGCAACCCGTTCCCTTTGTGCTGGATGAACGAACGTCTCTCCACATGCTCAGTTCTGAGAGATAAGTGTGTGTGAAAGCCGTCCTTCACATAGCTTGTTGGGAACACAAAGTTTCTTTTCAGTTGCCATCTCCACTCCATACATATATAGGGGAGGTACTAGCTCCAACTCGGTTTTACAGTAAAACTGCAGGAACTTCAAACCGGCACTAGGAAACAGACTGAGAAACCAGAGTAAAAGTTTCTCCTGCAACCCGTTCCCTTTGTGCTAGATGAACGAACGTCTCTCCACATGCTCAGTTCTGAGAGATAAGTGTGTGTGAAAGCCGTCCTTCACCTAGCTTGTTTGGGAACACAAAGTTTCTTTTCAGTTGCAAACTCCACTCCATACATATATATGGGGAGGTACTAGCTCCAACTCGGTTTTACAGTGAAAACTGCAGGAACTTCAAACCGGCAACTAGGAAACAGACTGAGAAACCAGAGTAAAAGTTTCTCCTGCAAACCGTTCCCTTTGTGCTAGATGAACGAACGTCTCTCCACATGCTCAGTTCTGAGAGATAAGTGTGTGTGAAACCCGTCCTTCACCTAGCTTGTTGGGAACACAAAGTTTCTTTTCACTTGCAAACTCCACTCCATACATATATATGGGGAGGTACTAGCTCCAACTCGGTTTTACAGTGAAAACTGCAGGAACTTCAAACCGGCACTAGGAAACAGACTGAGAAACCAGAGTAAAAGTTTCTCCTGCAACCCGTTCCCTTTGTGCTAGATGAACGAACGTCTCTCCACATGCTCAGTTCTGAGAGATAAGTGTGTGTGAAAGCCGTCCTTCACCTAGCTTGTTGGGAACACAAAGTTTCTTTTCACTTGCAAACTCCACTCCATACATATATATGGGGAGGTACTAGCTCCAACTCGGTTTTACAGTGAAAACTGCAGGAACTTCAAACCGGCACTAGGAAACAGACTGAGAAACCAGAGTAAAAGTTTCTCCTGCAACCCGTTCCCTTTGTGCTAGATGAACGAACGTCTCTCCACATGCTCAGTTCTGAGAGATAAGTGTGTGTGAAAGCCGTCCTTCACCTAGCTTGTTGGGAACACAAAGTTTCTTTTCACTTGCAAACTCCACTCCATACATATATATGGGGAGGTACTAGCTCCAACTCGGTTTTACAGTGAAAACTGCAGGAACTTCAAACCGGCACTAGGAAACAGACTGAGAAACCAGAGTAAAGTTTCTCCTGCAACCCGTTCCCTTTGTGCTAGATGAACGAACGTCTCTCCACATGCTCAGTTCTGAGAGATAAGTGTGTGTGAAAGCCGTCCTTCACCTAGCTTTTTGGGAACACAAAGTTTCTTTTCAGTTGCAACTCCACTCCATACATATATATGGGGAGGTACTAGCTCCAACTCGGTTTTACAGTGAAAACTGCAGGAACTTCAAACCGGCACTAGGAAACAGACTGAGAAACCAGAGTAAAAGTTTCTCCTGCAACCCGTTCCCTTTGTGCTAGATGAACGAACGTCTCTCCACATGCTCAGTTCTGAGAGATAAGTGTGTGTGAAAGCCGTCCTTCACCTAGCTTGTTGGGAACACAAAGTTTCTTTTCACTTGCAAACACCATTCCATACATATATATGGGGAGGTACTAGCTCCAACTCGGTTATACAGTGAAAACTGCAGGAACTTCAAACCGGCACTAGGAATCATACTGAGAAACCAGAGTAAAAGTTTCTCCTGCAACCCGTTCCCTTTGTGCTAGATGAACGAACGTCTCTCCACATGCTCAGTTCTGAGAGATAAGTGTGTGTGAAAGCCGTCCTTCACCTAGCTTGTTGGGAACACAAAGTTTCTTTTCACTTGCAAACTCCACTCCATACATATATATGGGGAGGTACTAGCTCCAACTCGGTTTTACAGTGAAAACTGCAGGAACTTCAAACCGGCACTAGGAAACAAACTTAGAAACCAGAGTAAAAGTTTCTCCTGCAACCCGTTCCTTTGTGCTGGATGAACGAACGTCTCTCCACATGCTCAGTTCTGAGAGATAAGTGTGTGTGAAAGCCGTCCTTCACATAGCTTGTTGGGAACACAAAGTTTCTTTTCACTTGAAAACTCAATCCATACATATATATGGGGAGATACTAGCTCCAACTCGGTTTTAGAGTAAAATCTGCAGGAACTTCAAACCGGCAGTAGGAAACAGACGGAGAAACCAGAGTAAAAGTTTCCCCTGCAACCCGTTCCCTTTGTGCTAGATGAACGAACGTCTCTCCACATGCTCAGTTCTGAGAGATAGTGTGTGTGAAAGCCGTCCTTCACATAGCTTGTTGGGAACACAAAGTTCTTTCAGTTGCAAATCTCCACTCCATTAATATATATGGGGAGGTACTAGCTCCAACTCGGTTTTACAGTGAAAACTGCAGGAACTCAAACCGGCACTAGGAAACAGACTGAGAAACCAGAGTAAAAGTTTTCTCCTGCAACCCGTTCCCTTTGTGCTAGATGAAAGAACGTCTCTCCTTCATGCTCAGTTCTGAGGACTTAAGTGTGTGTGAAAGCCGTCCTTTCACCTTCGCTTTTGGGAACCCAAAGTTTCTTTTCAGCTTGCCAAACTCCACCTTCCCATTACGATTATATATGGGGAGGGTACTAGCTCCCACTCGGTTTTTACAGTGAAAACTGCAGGGAACTTCAACCGGCAACTAGGAAACAGACTGAGAAACCAGAGTAAAAGTTTCTCCTGCCAAACCGTTCCCTTTGTGCTAGATGAACGAACGTCTCTCCACATGCTCAGTTCTGAGAGATAAGTGTGTGTGAAAGCGTCCTTCACCTAGCTTGTTGGGACACAAAGTTTCTTTCAGTTGCAAACTCCACTCCATACATATATTGGGGAGGTACGAGCTCCAACTCGGTTTTACAATGAAAACTGGCAGGAACTTCAAACCGGCACTAGGAAACAGACTGAGAAACCAGAGTAATTATTTTCCTGCAACCCGTTCCCTTCTGATAGATGAACGAAAGTCTCCCGGCATGCTCAGTTCTGAGAGATAAGTGTGAGTGAAAGCCGTCTTCAACTAGCTTGTTGGGAACACAAGTTTCTTTTCACTTGCAAACCCCACTCCATACATATAATGGGGGTACGAGCTCCAACTCGGTTTACAGTGAAAACTGCAGAA
>NW_022588808.1:0-9878 GCF_009834535.1 Camelus ferus | reverse complement strand
AACATCTAGGTGGAGGGCGGCTTTTGAAGACATTTATCCTCAGAACTGAACATCGTGGAGAGACTTTCCTTCATCTAGCCTCAAAAGGAATGGGATGAAGGAGAAATTTCACTCCGGTTTCTACGTCTGATTCCTAGTGCTGTTTGAAGTTCCTGCAGTTTTCACGGGAAAACTGAGGTTGGAACTAGTACTCCATTAGATATGGACGGGGTGTTGTTTGCAACTGAAAAGTAACTTTGTGTTCCCAACAAGCATAGTGAAGAACGGATTTCACACACTTTTCTTCAGAACTGAGCATGCCGAGAGCGGATCTTTCATCCACCTCAAAGGGAGCTGATTTTATGAGTAAATTTTTCTCTGTTTTCTCAGTCTGATTCCTAGTGCCGGATTGGAAGTTCCTGCAGTATTAGTGGAAAACAGCGTTGAATCTAGTAACACCCATATGTATGTATGGAGTGCTGTTGCAACAGAAAAGGAACTTCGTGGTCCCAACAACCTAGGTGAAGGACGGCTTTTAAAAAATTAATCTTCAGAACTGAGCATGTGGAGGGAATTTCGTTCATCTATGTAAACATGATCGCATTGCAAGGTATATTTTCCTCTCGATTCTCAGTGTGTTTCCTAGTTGCCACTTTGAATTTCCTGCATTTTCACTGGAAAACCGAGTTGGAAATAGACACTCTCCATCTATATATATGGATTCTGATTGCAAACTGAAAAGGAACATCTTGTTCCCACAAAATATTTTGAATGACAGTTTTCACTCAGAGTTAATATCAGAACTGGTATGTAGAGAGACTTTCGTTCATCTAGCACAAGGGAAACAGGTTGCAGGAGAAATTTCACTCTGGTTCTATGTCTGTTCCTAGTGCCGGTTATGAATTTCCTGCTGTTTTCACTGGAAAACGATTTGGAACTAGTACCTCCCTTTATATATGTAAGGTGAGTAGATTGCAACTGAAAAGAAACTTTGTGTTCCCAACAACTAGGTGAAGGAGGCTTTGAACACACTTATCTCACAGAACTGTGCATGTAGTGAGACTTTCGATCATTAGGCCAAAGCAATTTTTGCAGGGGAACATATTTACTTGGTTTTCTTTGATTCATAGTGCCGATTTGAAATTCCTGCAATTTTTACAGGCAAACCGAGTTGGAACTTCTACATCCCTGTATATAAAAATGGAGGTGTGTGCAACTGATAAGAAAGTCTGTGTTCCCGAAAAAGCTATTTGAAGACTGCTTTAAACACAACTATAACTTAGAACTGAGCAAAAGGAGAGAGTTTCCTTCATCTAGCAAATAGGACAGTTTGCAGGAGAAATTTCACTCTGGTTCTCAGTCTGTTTCCTAGAGCTGGTATGAATATCCTACAGTTTCTGTGTAAAACTGTGTTGAATCTTGTACTTCCCCATATAATGTATGGACTGCTGTTTGCAACAGAAGAGAAACTTTGTGTTCCCAACAAGCTAGGTGAAGGACGGCTTTCAAACACACTTATCTCTCAGAACTTAGCATGTGAAGATAATTTCGTTCATCAAGCAAAATTTGATCACTTGCAGGGGAAATTTTACTCTGGAATCTCAGTGTGTTTCATAGGGCCACTTAGAATTTCCTGCAGTTTTCACTGTATAACCGAGTTGGAGATTGTATCTCCCATCATATATGTAAGGAGAATATTTAGTAACTCAAAAGAACCTTTTTTTTCAAGAAGCTAGTGAAGGACAGCTTTTAAAAGTCATTTATCCCTCAGAAATTAGCATGTGGAGAGACTTCCTACATGTAGCACAAAGGGAAGTGTTTGCAGGAGAAATTTCACTCTGGTTTCTCAGTCTTTTCCCAGTGCCGGTTGATTTTCCTGCTTTTCACTTGATAGACGATTTGGAACTAGTATCTCCCCTCATATATTAAGGATAGTTATTTGTAACTCAAAAGAATCTTTGTTTTCCCAACAATCTAGGTGGAGGACTGCTTTGAAGACATTATCCCTCAAAAATGAACATGTGGAGAGACTTTCCTTCATCTAGCTCAAAAGGAACGGGATGAAGGAGAAATTTCACTCTGGTTTCTACGTCTGATTCCTAGTGCTGTGTGAAGTTCTGCACGTTTTCACTGGAAAACTGAGTTGGAACTAGTACCTCCCATTATATATGGAACGGGGTGTTGTTTGCAACTAAAATGAACTTTGTGTTCCCAACAAGCTAAGTGAAGTACGGCTTTCACACACTTTTCTCTCAGAACTGAGCATGTCGGGATCGGATCTTTCATCCAGCACTTTGGGAGCTGATAGCATGAGGAACTTTTCTCTGGTTTCTCAGTCTGTTCCTAGTGCTGGTTTTAACTACCAGGATTTACCCTAGAAAACCGAGTTGGAGGTATCACTTCCCCATATAAACTGATGGATTGTAGTTTGAACTTAAAGAAACTTCATCTTCCAACAAGCTAAGTAAAGTATGGCATTCACAGAAAGTATCACTCAGTGTGTTGCATGTGGAGATACATTCACTAATGTAGCACAAGGGGGACGTTTATTGGAGACAATTTTACTCTGGTTTCTCAGTCTATTTCCTAGTGCTTGTATGAATTTCCTGCTGTTTTCAGTGTAAAAGTGAGTTTCAGCTAGTAAATTCTCATATACTTCTATGTTGTGTAGTTGGCAACTGAAAAGGATCTTAGTGTTCCCAACAAGATAATTGAAGGAAGACATTCAAACACATTTATCTCTCACATTTTAGCATGTGGATAGACGTTCGTTCATCTAGCACAAAGGGAATGGGTTGCAGGAGGAATTTTATTCAGGTTTCTTAATCTGTTCCTAGAGACGATTTGAATTTCCTTGAGTTTTCACTGCAAATCCGATTTGGAGTTTGTACCTCTATATACATATATGGAGGAAGTTTGCAACAGAAAAGAAACTTGTGTTCCAACAAGTTTGGGGAAGGACTGCTTTCAAACAGAATTATATCTCAGAACCGAGCAATTGGAGCGAGTTTTCTTCATCTAGCAAATAGGGAAGAGTTTGCAGGATAAATTTCACTCTGGTTTCTCAGTCGGTTCCTGGTGCTGGAATGAAGTTCCTGCAGTTTTTAGTGGAAAACGGAGTTGGAGCTTGTAACACCCCATAAGTATATATGGAGTGCTGTTTGCAACAGAAAAGGAACTTCGTGGTCCCAACAACCTAGGTGAAGGACGGCTTTCAAAATCACTTATCTTCAGAACTGAGCATGTGGAAGGACTTTCGTTCATCTATGTAAACGTGATCGCATTGCAAGTTAAACTTTTCCTCTCGATTCTCAGTGTGTTCCTAGTGCCACTTTGAATTCCTGCAGTTTTCACTGGAAAACCGAGTTGGAAAAGACACTCTCCATCTATATATGGAGTACAGATTGCAACTGAAAAGAACGTCTTGTTCCCACAACATTGTTGAATGACAGCTTTCACACACACATTTACTTATCAAACTGAGCAGTGGAGATACTTTCGTTCATCTAGCACAAGGGAACACGTTGCAGGAGAAATTTCACTCTGGTTTCTATGTCTGTTTCCTACTGCCGTTATGAGTTTCCTGCAGTTTTCACTGGAAAACAGATTTGGAGCTAGTACCTCCCTTTATATATGTAAGGTGAGTAGATTGCAACTGAAAAGAAACTTTGTGTTCCCAACAAACTAGGTGAAGGAAGGATTTGAACAAACTTATCTCTCAGAACTGAGCATGTGGGGAGACTTTCGATCATTAGGCACAAAACAATATTGCGGAGTACATATTACTCTGGTTTCTCTGTTGATTCATAGTTCCGATATTAAATTCCTGCAGTTTTTACAGGCAAACCGAGTTGGAACTTCTACATCCCTGTATATAAAAATGGAGTGTAATGTGCAACTGATAAGAAAGTCTGTGTTCCCGAAAAGCTATTTGAAGGACTGCTTTCAAACACAACTATAACTTAGAACTGAGCAAGTGGAGAGAGTTTCTTCATCTAGCAAATAGGGACAGTTTGCAGGAGAAATTTCACTCTGGTTTCTCAGTCGTTTCCTAGAGCTGGTATGAATATCCTACAGTTTCTGTGTAAAACTGTGTTGAATCTTGTACTTCCCCTATAAATGTATGGACTGCTGTTTGCAACAGAAGAGAAACTTTGTGTTCCCACAAGCTAGGTGAAGGACGGCTTTCAAACACACTTATCTCTCAGAACTTAGCATGTGAAGATAATTTCGTTCATCAAGCAAAATTTGATCACTTTGCAGGGGAAAATTTTACTCTGGAATCTCAGTGTGTTTCATAGGGCCACTTAGAATTTCCTGCAGTTTTCACTGTATAACCGAGTTGGAGCTGTATCTCCCATCATATATGTAAGGAGAAATTTAGTAACTCAAAAGAACCTTTTTTTTTCAAGAAGCTAGTTGAAGGACAGCTTTAAAAGTCATTTATCCCTCAGAAATTAGCATGTGGAGAGACTTTCCTACATGTAGCACAAAGGGAAGTGTTTGCAGGAGAAATTTCACTCTGGTTTCTCAGTCTTTTTCCCAGTGCCGGTTTGATTTTCCTGCATTTTTCACTGATAGACGATTTGGAACTAGTATCTCCCCTCATATATGTAAGGATAGTTATTGTAACTCAAAAGAATCTTTGTTTCCCAACAATCTAGGTGGAGGACTGCTTTTGAAGACATTTATCCCTCAAAACTGAACATGTGGAGAGACTTTCCTTCATCTAGCTCAAAAGGAACGGGATGAAGAGAAATTTCACTCTGGTTTCTACGTCTGATTCCTAGTGCTGTGTGAAGTTCCTGCAGTTTTCACTGGAAAACTGAGTTGGAACTAGTACCTCCCATTATATATGGACGGGGTGTTGTTTGCAACTAAAATGTAACTTTGTGTTCCCAACAAGCTAAGTGAAGTACGGCTTTCACACACTTTTCTCTCAGAACTGAGCATGTCGGGATCGGATCTTTCATCCAGCACTTGGGAGCTGATAGCATGAGGAACTTTTCTCTGGTTCTCAGTCTGTTTCCTAGGCTGGTTTTAACTACCAGGAGTTTACCCTAGAAAACCGAGTTGGAGGTATCACTTCCCCATATAAACTGATGGATTGTAGTTGCAACTTAAAGAAACTTCATCTTCCCAACAAGCTAAGTAAAGTATGGCATTCACAGAAAGTATCACTCAGTGTTGCATGTGGAGATACATTCACTAATGTAGCACAAGGGGGACGTTTATTGGAGACAATTTACTCTGGTTTCTCAGTCTATTTCCTAGTGCTTGTATGAATTTCCTGCTGTTTTCAGTGTAAAAGTGAGTTTCAGCTAGTAAATTCTCATATACTTCTATGTTGTGTAGTTGGCAAACTGAAAAGGATCTTAGTGTTCCCAACAAGATAATTGAAGGAAGACATTCAAACACATTTATCTCTCACATTTAGCATGTGGATAGACGTTCGTTCATCTAGCACAAAGGGAATGGGTTGCAGGAGGAACTTTATTCAGGTTTCTTAATCTGTTCTAGAGACGATTTGAATTTCCTTGAGTTTTCACTGCAAATCCGATTTGGAGTTTGTACCTCTCCATATACATATATGGAGGTAAGTTTGCAACAGAAAAGAAACTTTGTGTTCCCAACAAGTTTGGGGAAGGACTGCTTTCAAACAGAATTATATCTCAGAACCGAGCAATTGGAGCGAGTTTCTTCATCTAGCAAATAGGGAAGAGTTTGCAGGATAAATTTCACTCTGGTTTCTCAGTCGGTTTCCTGGTGCTGGAATGAAGTTCCTGCAGTTTTTAGTGGAAAACGGAGTTGGAGCTTGTAACACCCCATAAGTATATATGGAGTGCTGTTTGCAACAGAAAAGGAACTTCGTGGTCCCAACAACCTAGGTGAAGGACGGCTTTCAAAATCACTTATCTCTCAGAACTGAGCATGTGGAAGGACTTTCGTTCATCTATGTAAACGTGATCGCATTGCAAGTTAAACTTTTCCTCTCGATTCTCAGTGTGTTTCCTAGGCCACTTTGAATTTCCTGCAGTTTTCACTGGAAAACCGAGTTGGAAAAGACACTCTCCATCTATATATATGGAGTACAGATTGCAACTGAAAAGAAACGTCTTGTTCCCACAACATTGTTGAATGACAGCTTTCACACACATTTACTTATCAGAACTGAGCATGTGGAGAGATTTCGTTCATCTAGCACAAGGGAACACGTTGCAGGAGAAATTTCACTCTGGATTCTAAGTCTGTTCCTACTGCGTTATGAGTTTCCTGCAGTTTTCACTGGAAAACAGATTTGGAGCTAGTACCTCCCTTTATATATGTAAGGTGAGTAGATTGCAACTGAAAAGAAACTTTGTGTTCCCAACAAACTAGGTGAAGGAAGGATTTGAACAAACTTATCTCTCAGAACTGAGCATGTGGGAGACTTTCGATCATTAGGCACAAAACAATTATTTGCGGAGTACATATTTACTCTGGTTTCTCTGTTGATTCATAGTTCCGATATTAAATTCCTGCAGTTTTTACAGGCAAAACGAGTTGGAACTTCTACATCCTGTATTAAAAATGGAGTGTAGTGTGCAACTGATAAGAAAGTCTGTGTTCCCGAAAAGCTATTTGAAGGACTGCTTTCAAACAACTATACTTAGAACTGAGCAAAGGAGAGAGTTTCCTTCATCTAGCAAATAGGGACAGTTTGCAGGAGAAATTTCACTCTGGTTTCTCAGTCTGTTTCCTAGAGCTGGTATGAATATCCTACAGTTTTCTGTGTAAAACTGTGTTGAATCTTGTACTTCCCCATATAAATATGGACTGCTGTTTGCAACAGAAGAGAAACTTTGTGTTCCAAACAAGCTAGGTGAAGGACGGCTTTCAAAACACACTTATCTCTCAGAACTAGCATGTGAAGATAATTTCGTTCATCAAGCAAAATTTGATCACTTTGCAGGGGAAAATTTTACTCTGGAATCTCAGTGTGTTTCATAGGGCCACTTAGAATTTCCTGCAGTTTTCACTGTATAACCGAGTTGGAGCTTGTATCTCCCATCATATATGTAAGGAGAATATTTAGAACTCAAAAGAACCTTTTTTTCAAGAAGCTAGTTGAAGGACAGCTTAAAAGTCATTTATCCCTCAGAAATTAGCATGTGGAGAGACTTCCTACATGTAGCACAAAGGGAAGTGTTTGCAGGAGAAATTTCACTCTGGTTTCTCAGTCTTTTTCCAGTGCCGGTTTGATTTTCCTGCATTTTTCACTTGATAGACGATTTGGAACTAGTATCTCCCCTCATATATGTAAGGATAGTTATTGTAACTCAAAAGAATCTTTGTTTTCCCAACAATCTAGGTGGCGGACTGCTTTTGAAGACATTTATCCCTCAAAACTGAACATGTGGAGAGACTTTCCTTCATCTAGCTCAAAAGGAACGGGATGAAGGAGAAATTTCACTCTGGTTTCTACGTCTGATTCCTAGTGCTGTGTGAAGTTCCTGCAGTTTTCACTGGAAAACTGAGTTGGAACTAGTACCTCCCATTATATATGGACGGGTGTTGTTTGCAACTAAAATGTAACTTTGTGTTCCCAACAAGCTAAGTGAAGTACGGCTTTCACACACTTTTCTCTCAGAACTGAGCATGTCGGGATCGGATCTTTCATCCAGCACTTTGGGAGCTGATAGCATGAGGAACTTTTCTCTGGTTTCTCAGTCTGTTTCCTAGTGCTGGTTTAACTACCAGGAGTTTACCCTAGAAAACCGAGTTGGAGGTATCACTTCCCATATAAACTGAGGATTGTAGTTTGCAACTTAAAGAAACTTCATCTTCCCAACAAGCTAAGTAAAGTATGGCATTCACAGAAAGTTATCACTCAGTGTGTTGCATGTGGAGATACATTCACTAATGTAGCACAAGGGGGACGTTTATTGGAGACAATTTTACTCTGGTTTCTCAGTCTATTTCCTAGTGCTTGTATGAATTTCCTGCTGTTTTCAGTGTAAAAGTGAGTTTCAGCTAGTAAATTCTCATATACTTCTATGTTGTGTAGTTGGCAACTGAAAGGATCTTAGTGTTCCCAACAAGATAATTGAAGGAAGACATTCAAACACATTATCTCTCACATTTTAGCATGTGGATAGACGTTCGTTCATCTAGCACAAAGGGAATGGGTTGCAGGAGGAACTTTTATTCAGGTTTCTTAATCTGTTTCCTAGAGACGATTTGAATTTCCTTGAGTTTTCACTGCAAATCCGATTTGGAGTTTGTACCTCTCCATATACATATATGGAGGTAAGTTTGCAACAGAAAAGAAACTTTGTGTTCCCAACAAGTTTGGGGAAGGACTGCTTTCAAACAGATTATATCTCAGAACCGAGCAATTGGAGCGAGTTTTCTTCATCTAGCAAATAGGGAAGAGTTTGCAGGATAAATTTCACTCTGGTTCTCAGTCGGTTTCCTGGTGCTGGAATGAAGTTCCTGCAGTTTTTAGTGGAAAACGGAGTTGGAGCTTGTAACACCCCATAAGTATATATGGAGTGCTGTTTGCAACAGAAAAGGAACTTCGTGGTCCCAACAACCTAGGTGAAGGACGGCTTTCAAAATCACTTATCTCTCAGAACTGAGCATGTGGAAGGACTTTCGTTCATCTATGTAAACGTGATCGCATTGCAAGTTAAACTTTTCCTCTCGATTCTCAGTGTGTTTCCTAGTGCCACTTTGAATTTCCTGCAGTTTTCACTGGAAAACCGAGTTGGAAAAAGACACTCTCCATCTATATATATGGAGTACAGATTGCAACTGAAAAGAAACGTCTTGTTCCCACAACATTGTTGAATGACAGCTTTCACACACATTTACTTATCAAACTGAGCATGTGGAGATACTTTCGTTCATCTAGCACAAGGGAACACGTTGCAGGAGAAATTTCACTCTGGATTCTAAGTCTGTTTCCTACTGCCGTTATGAGTTTCCTGCAGTTTTCACTGGAAAACAGATTTGGAGCTAGTACCCCTTTATATATGTAAGGTGAGTAGATTGCAACTGAAAAGAAACTTTGTGTTCCCAACAAACTAGGTGAAGGAAGGATTTGAACAAACTTATCTCTCAGAACTGAGTGGGGAGACTTTCGATCATTAGGCACAAAACAATTATTTGCGGAGTACATATTTACTCTGGTTTCTCTGTGATTCATAGTTCCGATATTAAATTCCTGCAGTTTTTACAGGCAAAACGAGTTGGAACTTCTACATCCCTGTATATAAAATGGAGTGTAGTGCAACTGATAAGAAAGTCTGTGTCCCAAAAGCTATTTGAAGGACTGCTTTCAAACACACTATACTTAGAACTGAGCAAGTGGAGAGAGTTTCCTTCATCTAGCAAATAGGGACAGTTTGCAGGAGAAATTTCACTCTGGTTTCTCAGTCTGTTTCCTAGAGCTGGATGAATTCCTACAGTTTTCTGTGAAAACTGTGTTGAATCTTGTACTTCCCCATAAAATGTATGGACTGCTGTTTGCAACAGAAGAGAAACTTTGTGTTCCAACAAGCTAGGTGAAGGACGGCTTTCAAACACACTTATCTTCAGAACTTAAGGATATGAAGATAATTTCGTTCATCTCGCAAAAATTTGATCACTTTGCAGGGGAATTTCCTGCTCTCAGTGGTTTCATAGGGCCCTTAGAATTTCCTGCAGTTTTCACTGTATAACCGAGTTGGAGCTGTATCTCCCATCATATATGTAAGGAGAATATTAGTAACTCAAAAGAACCTTTTTTTCAAGAAGCTAGTTGAAGGACGGCTTTAAAACCATTTATCCCTCAGAAATGTGCATGTGGAGAGACTTCCTACATGTAGCACAAAGGGAAAGTGTTTGCAGGAGAAATTTCACTCTGGTTTCTCGTC
>NW_022588807.1:0-9885 GCF_009834535.1 Camelus ferus | reverse complement strand
TTTCTCGTGCAATGCTATCACATTGTGCCAGATAAAAGAACGACTCACCACAAGCTCGTTTCTGAGAGATAGGTGTGTGTGAAATCCATTTTTCACGTAGATTGTTGGGAAAACAACAAATTTTTTTTATTTGGAAACTACACTCCTTATATATATCAAGGGAAGAACAAGCCCCAACTTGGTTTTTCAGTGACAAATTCAGGAATTTCAACTCATAATAGGAAACAGACTGAGAATGAAGAGTAAAAGTATCTTCTGAAAAGCGATGAATTGGTGCTAGATGAACGAAGTTCTCTCCAAATACTCAGTTCTGAGATATAGGTGTGTTTGAAAGCCATCCTTCAAATAGCTTTTTGGAACACAAAAATTCTTTATATTTGCAAACTGCACTCCATACATATATAAGGATATTTAGTAGCTCCAACTCGGTTTTACATTGAAAATTGCAGGAACTTAAAAGCAGCACTAGGAAACAGACTGAGAATTCAGAGTTAAAGTATCTTCTGAAATGGGATCAATTTGTGCTAGCTGAGTGAATTTCTCTCCATATGCTCAGCTCTGAGATATAGGTGTGTTTAAAAGCCATTCTTCACCTAGCTTGTTGGGAACATAAGATTATTTAAGGTTGCAAATTACACTCCATACATATATATGGGGAGGTATAAACTTCAACCCGCTTTTCCAATGAAAACTGCAAGAACTTCAATGTGGCGCTAGGAAACAGAATAAGAAACCAGAGTAAAAGTTTCCCTTGCATACTGTTTCATTTGTGCTAGAAGAACAATCTTTTCTCCACATGCTCAGATCTGAGATATAAGTGTGTTTGAAAGCACTCTTTCACCTGGCTTTTCTGGAAAACAAACTTTCTCATCAGTAGTAAACTTACCTCCAAAAATATATGTATAGGGAGGTAGAGTTTGCAAATCGGTATTTCTGAAAAAACAACAGGAATTTCAAAGCGGCTCTAGGAAACTGACTGAGAAACCAGAGTAAATGTTTCTCTTGCAAACAGTTCACTTTGTCCCAGGTGAACGAACGTCTATTCTCATGCTCATTTCTAATATGTAACTGTCTGTGAAGACCGTCCTTCAACTACCTTGTTGGAACACAAAGACACTTTAAATTTGCAAACTGCACTCCATATATTTATACTGTTAGTTACTAGTTCCAACTCGGTTTTCCTCTGAAAACTGCAGAAAATTAAATGCAGCACTAGGAATCAGACTGAGGATCCAGAGTAAAAATTTCTCCTGCAAAGCTATCAAATTGTGCTAGATGAAAGAATGACTCTCCACAAGCTCGTTTCTGAGAGATAGGTGTGTGTGAAAACCATTCTTCCCCCAGCTTGTGAAAACAAAAATTTTTTTCATTTCAAACTACAATCCTTACCTATATCAAGGGAAAGAACAAGCCCAACTCGGTTTTTCAGTGATAAATTTAGGAATTTCAACTCATATAAAGAAAAATACTGAGAAAGCAGTGTAAAAGTATCTTCTGCAAAGCGATCACTTTGTGCTAGATGAACGAACTTCTCTCCACATGCTCAGTTCTGAGATATAGGTGTGTTTGAAAGCAGTCCTTCACCTGTTTTTTCGGGAACACAAGCTTTCTCATAATTGGCAAAAACATTCCATACATATATATAGGTTGGAATTGGTTCCAGCACGATTTACATATAAAAACTGCAGGAACTTCAAAGCGGCTGTAGGAAACAGACTGAGAAACCAGATTAAATGTTTCTCCTGCAAACTGTTCACATTGTCCCAAATGAACGATCGTCTCTCCACATAGTTATTCTGATAAATAACAGTGGGTGGAGGCCGTCCTTCAACTAGCTTGTTGGAACACAAAGATACTTTAAGTTTGCAAACTGCACTCCATACCTATATATGGGTAGTTACTAGCTCCAACTCGGTTTTCCACTGAAAATTTTAGGAACTTAAAAGCAGCAGTAGGAAACAGACTTAGAATGCAGAGTAAAAGTATCTTCTGAATAGCGATGAATTCGTGCTAGCTGAACAAATTTCTCTCCTCATGCTCAGCACTGAGATATAAGTGTTTGAAAGCCGGCCTTCAACTAGCTTGTTCAGATCACAAAGATTCTTTAAGGTTACAAATTACACTCCACACATGTATATGGGGAGGTCCAAGCTCCAAGTTGCTTTTCCAATGAAAACTGCAGGAAATTCAATGTGGTGCTAGGAATCCGAATGGGAAACCAGATTAAAAGTATCCTTTGCAACTCTTTAATTTGTGCTAGATGAACGAATGTCTCTCCACGTGCTCAGTTCTAAGATATAAGTGTTTTTTAAAGCAGTCCTACACCTGGCTTTTTGGGAAGACAATCTTTCTCATCAGTAGCAAACTACCCTCCATACATGTATATATAGGGAGGTAGAGTTTGCAAATCGGTATTCTTGAAAAAAAGGCAGGAATATAAAAGCGGCTCTAGGAAACCGACTGAGAAACCAGAGTAAATATTTCCCCTGCAAACCGTTCTCATTTTCCTAGATGAACTATCATCTCTTCACATGCTCAGTTCTGATATTTAACACTGAGTGAAACCCGTCCTTCACCTAGTTTATTGGGAAAACGAAGTTTCTTTTCAGTTGCAAAAAACACTCCATACATTTATATGGGGTGGTACAATCTCCAACTCGGTTTTCCCCTAAAAACTACAGGAAATTCAAATTGGCACTAGGAAACACACTGAGAAACGAGAGTAAATGTTTCTCTTACCATCCGTTCGATTTTTGCTAGATGAACGAATGTCTCTCCACATGCTCCGTTCTGAGCTATAATTGTGTTTGAAAGCAGTACTTCACCTGGCTTTTTGGGAACACCAACTTTCTCATCAGTAGCAATTTACCCTCCATATATATATATAGGGATGTAGAGGATCCAAATGGTTTTCCTGTAAAAACTGCAGGAATTTCAAAGTGGCTCTAAGAAACAGACTCAGAAACCAGAGTAAATGTTTCCCCTGAAAACAGTTCAATTTGTCCCAGATGAACGAACGTCTCTCCACATGCTCAGTTCTGATATGTAACAGTTTGTGAAGGCCGTCCTTCAACTATCTTGTTGGAAGAAAAGACACATTAACTTTGCAAACTGCACTCCATACATATATATGGGTAGTTACCAGCTCCAACTC
The DNA here is from genome assembly GCF_009834535.1 of Camelus ferus. Lineage (NCBI taxonomy): Eukaryota > Metazoa > Chordata > Mammalia > Artiodactyla > Camelidae > Camelus > Camelus ferus. Next base: position 6,731 of record NW_022588807.1, on the reverse strand, counting down.
GGGTTTCCAATAAAAACTGCAGAAATATAAAAGCAGCACTAGGAAACAGACAGAGGAACCAGAGTAAAAGTTTCTCCTGCAAACAGTTCACTTTTTCCCAGATGAACGATCTTCTATCCACATGCTCAGTTCAGATATGTAACAGTGTGTGAAGGCCTTGCTTCAAGTAGCTTTTTGTAACAAAAAGATTCTTTAAGTTTGCAAACTGCACTCCATACATTTATACGGTTTGTTACTAGCTCCAACTCGGTTTTCCACTGTAAACTGCAGAAATTTAAAAGCAGCACTAGGAAACAGACTGACGAACCAGAGTAAAAGTTTCTCCTGCAAAGCTATCACATTGTGCCAGATGAAAGAACGACTCTCCACAAGCTCTTTTCTGAGAGATAGCTGTGTTTGAAAACCATTCTTCCCCCAGCTTGTTGTGAAAACACAATTTTTTTTCATTGCAAACTATAATCTTTACCTATATTAAGGGAAAGAACAAGCCCCAACTCGGTTTCTCAGTGATAAATTCAGGAATTTCAACACATACTAGGAAAAATACTGAGAATGCAGAGTAAAAGTATCTTCTGCAAAGCTATCACTTTGTGCTAGATGAACGAACTTCTCTCCACATGCTCAGTTCTGATATATAGATGTGTTTGAAAGCAGTCCTTCACCTGTTTTTTCGGGAACACAAGATTTCTCATCAGTGGCAAAAACATTCCATATATATATATATATATAGGTTGGAAATGGTTCCAGCACAATTTTCCTATAAAAACTACAGGAATTTCAAAGCGGCTCTATGAAACAGACTGAGAAAACAGAGTAAATATTTCCCCTGCAAACCATTCAAATTTTCCTATATGAACGAACGTCTCTCCACATGCTCAGCTCTGATATTTATCAGTGTGTGAAACCCGTCCTTCACCTAGTTTGTTGGGATCACGAAGTTTGTTTTCACTTGTAAATAGCACTCCATAAATTTATATGGGGAGGTACAATCTCCAAAACTGTTTTCCTCTTAAAACTGCAGGAACTTCAATCTGGCAATAATAAACACACTGAGAAACGAGAGTAAATGTTTCTCTTGCCAACCATTCCAATTGTGCTAGATGAACGAACGTCTCTCCACATGCTGAGATCGGTGATATATGTGTGTTTGAAAGCAATCCTTCACCATTTTTTTTCGGGAACACAAGCTTTCTCATCAGTAGCAAACTACATTCCATATATATGTATATAAGATGGTAGAAGTTCCAGCACGGTTTTCCTGTAAAACATGCATGAAATTCAAAGCGGCTCTAGGAAACAGTCTGACAATCCAGATTAAATATTTCTCCTGAAATCAGTTCAAATTGTCCAAGATGAACGAACGTCTCTCCACATACTTATTTCTGATATGTAACAGTGTGTGTAGGCCGTCCTTTAACTAGCTTGTTGGAACACAAAGATACTTTATGTTTGCAAACTGCATTCCATAAATATATAAAGTTAGTTACTAGCACCAACTCGGTTTTCCATGGAAAACTGGAGGAATTTCAAAGCGGCTCTATGAAACAGACGGAGAAACCAGATTAAATATTTCCCCTGCAAACCATTAATATTTTCCTAGATGAACGAACGTCTCTTCACATGATCAGTTCTGATAAATAACAGTGTGTGAAACCTGTCCTTCACCTAGTTGGGTGGGGTCATGAAGTTTCTTTCAGTTCAAATAACATCCATACATTTATATGGGGTTGTACTATCTCTAACTCGATTTTCCACTGAAAACTACAGGAACATCAAAGTGGCACAAGGAAACACACACAGAAACGAGAGTAAATATTTCTCTTGCCATCCGTTCGATTTGTGCTAGATGAGCGAAAGTCTCTCCACATGCTGAGTTCTGAGTTATAGGTGTGATGAAAGCCGTCCTTCAACTAGCTTGCTGGGAATACAAAGATTTTTTAAGGTAGGAAATTACAATGAATACATATATATGGGGAGGTACAAGCTCCAACTCGCTTTTCCACTGAAAACTGCAGGAACTTCAAAATGGCACTAGGAAACAGACTGAGAATACAGAGTAAAATTTTCCCTTGCAAACTGTTTCATTTGTGCTAGATGAAAGAATGTCTCTCCACATGCTCTTTTCTAAGATATATGTGGGTTTGAAAGCAGTTCTTCACATGGTTTTTCGGGAACACAACCTTTCTCATCAGTAGCAAACTACACTCCATACATATATATAGGGTTTTAGAGGTTCCAAATGGTTTTCCTGTAGAAACTGCAGGAATTTCAAAGCGGCTCTATGAAAGAATCTGAGAAACTAGAGTAAATGATTCTCCTGCAAACATTTCAATTTGTCCCATATGAACGAATGTCTCTCCACATGCTCAGCTCTGATATTTAACACTGTGTGAAACCCGCCCTTAAGCTAGCTTGTTGGAACCCAAAGTACCTTTAAGTTTGCAAAATGCACTCCATAATTATATACGGGTTGTTACTAGCTCCAACTCGGTTTTCCTCTGAAAACTGCAGAAACTTAAAAGCAGCACTAGGAAACAGACTGAGGAACCAGATTAAAAGTTTCTCCTGCAAAGCTATCACATTTTGCCAGATGAAAGTACGACTCTCCACAAGCTCGTTTCTGAGGGATAGGTGTGTGTGAAAACCATATTTCCTCTAGCTTGTTGGGAAAACAACAATTTTTTTTACTTGGAAAATACACTCCTTACATATATCAAGGGAAAAGACAAGCCCCAACTCAGTTTTACATTGATAAATTCAGGAATTTCAACTCATACTAGGAAACAGACTGAGAATGCAGAGTATATGTATCTTCTTCCAAGCGATCAGTTTGTGCTAGATGAACGAACTTCTCTCCACATGCTCAGTTGTGAGATATAGGTGTGTTTGAAAATCGTCCTTCAACTAGCTTGTTGGGAACACAAAGATCCTTTAAGGTTGCAAATTACACTCCATGCATATATATGGGGGGTACAAGTTCCATCATGCTTTTCCACTGAAACTGGAGGAACTTCAAAGTGGCACTAGGAAAGAGACTGAGAATACAGAGTAAAAGTTTCCCTTGCAAACTCTTCCATTTCTGCTAGATGAAGAAACGTCTCTCCACATGCTCACTTCTGAGATATAAGTGTGTTTGAAAGCAGTCCTTCACCTGGCTTTTCGGGAACACAAACTTTCTCATCAGTAGCAAACTACCCTCCATACATATATATATATAGGGGGGAAGAGGTTGCAACTAGGTTTTCCTTTAAAAACTGCAGGAATTTCAAAGCGGCTCTACGAAAGTATCTGAGAAACTAGAGTAAATGATTCTCCTGCAAACATTTCAATTTGTCCCATATGAACGAACGTCTCTCCACATGCTCATCTCTGATACTTAACAGTGTGTGAACCCGTTCTTCACCTAGTCTGTTGGGAACACGAGGTTTGTTTTCACTTCTAAAAATCATTCCATATATTTATATGGGGAGGTACAATCTCCAACTCGGTTTTCCACTGAAAATTGCAGGAATTTAAAAGCATTCCTAGGAAACAGACTAAGGAACCAGAGTAAAAGTTTCTCCTGCAAAGCGAACACATTGTTCCAGATGAAAGAAAGACTCTCCAAAAGCTTGTTTCTGAGAGATAGGTGTGTGTGAAAACCATTCTTCCCACAGCTTGTTGGAAAAACAATAATTTTTTTTCATTTGCAAACTGCACACCTTACATATATCAAAGTAAACAACAAGCCCCAAATTAGTTTTTCAGTGTTAAATTCAGGAATTTCAACTCATACTAGGAAAAAGCCTGAGAATGCAGAGTAAAAGTATCTTCTGCTAAGCGATCAATTTTTGCGAGATGAACGAACTAATCTCCACGTGCTCAGTTCTGAGATATAGGTGTGTTTGAAGCAGTCTTTCACCTGTTTTATCGGGAACACAAGCTTTCTCATCAGTAGTAAACTACATTCCATACATATATATAGGTTGGTAGAGGTTCCAGCACGGTATTCCTGCAAATCTGCAGGAATTTCAAAGCGGCTCTAGGAAACTGAGAAACCAGAGTAAATATTTCCCCTGCAAACCTTTCACATTTTCCTAGATGAACGAACGTCTCTTCACATGCTCAGCTCAGATAGTTAACAGGGTGTGTATCCCGTCCTTCACCTAGTTTGTTGGGCACACAAAATTTCTTTTCAGTTGGAATTCACACTCCATATATTTATATGGGGTGGTACAATCTCCAACTCTTTTTTCCACTGAAAAATTCAGGAAATTCAATTTGGCACTAGGAAACACACTGAGAAACGAGAGTAAATGTTTCTCTTGCCATCCGTTCTATTTGTGCAAAAGGAACTAAAGTATATCCACATGCTCCGATGTGAGATATAATTGTGTTTGAAAGCAGACCTTCACCTGGTTTTTCGGGAACACAAGCTTTCTCATCAGTAGCAAACTATACTCCATACATATATATAGGGTTGTAGAAGTTCCAAATGATTTTCCTGAAAAAATTGCAGGAATTTCAAAGCGGCTCTAGGAAACATTCTGATAAACCAGAGTAAATGATTCTCCACTAACATTTGACTTTGTCCCAGATGAACGAACGTCTCTTCACATGCTCAGTTCGGATATGTAACAGTGTGTGAAGGCCGTCCTTCAACTAGCTTGTTGGAACACAAAGATAATTTAAATTTGCAAACTGCACACCATATATGTATATGGATTTCTACTAGCTCCAACTCTGTTTTCCCCTGAAAATTGCAAAAACTTAAAACAGCACTAGGAAACAGACTGAGTATGCAGAATAAAAGTACCTTCTGAAAAGCGATCATATTTTGCTAGCTGAGTGAAATTCTCTCCACATGCTCAGCTCTGTGATATAGGTGTGTTTGAAAGCCGTCCATCAACTAGCTTGTTTGGAACTCAAAGGATCTTTCAGGTTGCAAATTACACTCCATACATATATATGGGGAGGTACAAGCTCCAACTCTCTATTCCACTGAATACTGCAGGAACTTCAAAGTGACACTATAAAACAGAATGAGAAGCCTGAGTAAAATTTCCCTTGCAAACTCTTTCATTTGTGCTAGATGAACGATATTCTCTCCACATGCTCATTTCTAAGATATAATTGTGTTTGAAAGCAGTCCTTCACTTGGCTTTTCAGGAACACAAAATTTCTCATCAGTAGCAAACTACCCTCCATAATTTTATATATAGGTAGGTAGAATTTGCAAATCAGTATTCCTGAAAAAACTGCAGGAATTTCAAAGCGGCTCTAGGAAACTGAGAAAACAGGGTAAATATTTCCCCTGCAAACCGTTCACATTTTCCTAGATGAACGATCATCTCTTCACATGCTCAGCTCTGTTATTTAACAGTGTGTGAATCCCGTCCTTCACCTAGTTTGTTGGGAACACGAAATTTTTTTTCAGTAGGTATTTACACTCTATAAAATTATAAGGGGTGGTACAATCTCCAACTCTGTTTTCCACTGAAAACTACAGGAACTTCAAATTGGCACTAGGAAACACACTGAGAAATGAGAGTAAATGATTCTCCAGCCATCCATTCGATTTGTGCAAAAGGAACTAAAGTATCTCCACATGCTCCGATGTGAGATATAATTGTGTTTGAAAGCAGACCTTCACCTGGTTTTTCGGGAACACAAGCTTTCTCATCACTAGCAAACTACACTCCATACATTTATATAGGTTTGTAGAAGTTCCAAAAGATTTTCCTGAATAAATAGCAGGAATTTCAAAGCGGCTCTAGGAAACATTCTGAGAAACCAGAGTAAATGATTCTCCTGCAAACATTTGACTTTGTCCCAGATGAACGAACGTCTCTCTACATGCTCAGCTCGGATATGTAACTGTGTGTGAAGGCCGTCCTTCAACTTGCTTGTTGGAACACAAAGATTCTTTAATTTTGCAAACTGCACTCCATATATATATATGGACAATTACTAGCTCCAATTAGGTTTTCCACTGAAAATTGCAGGAACTTAAAAGCAGCACTAGGAAACAGACTGAGAATGCAGAGTAAAATATCTTCAGAAAAGCGATCAATATATGCTAGCAAAGCGAAATTCTCTCCACATGCTTATCTCTGAGATATAGTTGTGTTTGAAAGCCATCCTTCAACTAGCTTGTTGGGAAAACAATGATTCTATAAGGTTGCAAATTACAGTCCATACATATATATGGGGAGGTAGAGGCTCCAACTAGCTTTTCCAATGAAAACTGCAGGAACTTCAAAGTGGTACTAGGAAATAGGATGAGAAACCAGAGTAAAAGTTTCCCTTGCAAACTGTTTCATCTGTGGTAGATGAACGAACATATCCCTACATGCTCAGTTCTAAGATATATGTGTGTTTGAAAGCAGTACTTTATCTGGTTTTTCGGGAAGACAAACTTTCTCATCAGTATGAAATTGCCCTCCATACATGTATATATAGGGAGGTAGAGTTTGCAAATCGGTATTCCTGAAAAAACTGCAGGAATTTCAAAGTGGCTCTAGGAAAGCGACTGCGAAACCAGAGTAAATATTTCCCCTGCAAACCGTTAACATTTTCCAAGAAGAACGAATGTCTCTTCCCATGCTCAGCTCTGATAAATAACACTGAGTGAAACCCGCCCTTCATCTAGTTTGTTGGGAAAACGAAGTTTCTTTTCAGTTGCAAAAAACACTCCATAAATTTATATGGGGTGGTACCATCTCCAACACGGTTTTCCACTGAAAACTACA
>NW_022588806.1:0-9885 GCF_009834535.1 Camelus ferus | reverse complement strand
TGGCACAGGTAAGTGTTAGCCACTGTTACTATTAAACAATACATTCTTGCCAAATAAATGGATGAGCAATCTAGAGCTTGACCAGGAACCCAGGGCAGAGAGACCCATGCATGGAGCTGTAGGAGCCTCAGACACAGAACCTCAGGGCCCCTGACACCACGCTAGTGTCTAGTGCTCCCTGGTCAGCCCTCCCAACCCCAAACCTTCCTCCTGAGACCCCTCAGTGCTCACTGCCTTTCCCTCTGATTGATGCCGTGTCTTTCTGTACATCTGCTTCCCAGGCAGACACTAGACTCTGGGGGTCCCTGAGGTCAGGGACCATGTTTCACCCCTGCTGGCACGGCCCACAGCATCTAGCCTGGGGCTGGGGTTTCCAGGTGCCCTGGTGAGACGTACCCGTGCCCCTCTGGCAGATGAAGCCATGCGTCTCCTCTGTGCAGCTCCGATCGTCCCAGCGGCCAGTGAAGTGAGCTGAGGGGCTGTGCAGGACCACCGCACAGCTGGTCTGAGGGGAAGGAGCTGCTCAGGGGAGCCCCAGCAGCTGCCCTGCCTTGTGCCACTGCCCCCAGAAGGCTGCACTATGAGCAAAGCAGCTGAAAGAGGGGGTCCCTGGGAGAGAAGGCAAGGGCTGCAGGCCAGGGCAGGGGTGAGGGGCAGAGGAAAGAGTGGGGAGGGGCTTCCTCACCGGTATGTTGCCGCTGGGAGCTGGGCTGGGACCGGAGGGCTCCCCAGGGGCCCAGTTGGCGTACAGCAGAGGCTCCTGCTCCACCCACTGGAAGTCCCTCTGCGAGGCATGGAGGCCAATCCAAAGGTCAAAGGTGACATTGGGCAGGCTGGCTGTGATGAATGCTATAGTCCCCCAGAAGAGAGAGTTATGAGTGACAGGGCAGCTCCCTGCTTGCTCTGCTCTAGCCATTTTGGGGAGACTGTGTCAGAGGAGACCAGGGCCTCCCCAAGGGCCGATCCTACCTTGCTCTAAGGGGTTCGCAATGGTGACCAGTTGGGCCTCTTGCTGTTCACAGGAGAACTGTGCCTCTGACCACTTCACCCGGTCCTGGGGGTCCTGGCCCTGGATTCGGAAACACTGTAGGGCGGAGGGGGAGGCGTGACGTCCATCTCCACTGCCCTGGCCCACAAACCCAGAAACTCTGCTGCACACCCCACAGCCGCAGGCCCGGGGGAGGCTTTGGGGGCCGTGAGCGAAAAAATCAGAACCAGGACACCTGGGTCTCCTTGACCAAGGCACCAGCACCCTCTCGACCTGGCACAGCAGATTCAAGAACTTGCCCACGCTCTGGGAAATTTTTAAGTGGGAAGATTTCTTTGGGCCACCAGATACGCTACTATCCACGACAATAGCGCCTGGGCCACGCCTGGGGACAAGGTCTGTCTTGCTCTCAGCCAAACACCTTTCCAAGTGTCTGAAATCTGTCATTTTGCCCTGTGAACTTAATATTCATCTCTAGGATATCTTAATCCTTATTTTGGAATGACCGTTGTTAGGCAGCAGCTACTAACTCTGTAATTTTATGTTTCTCTTTCTCCACCTTTATTACTTCCACAAGGTTAAAGGAACCCTGTGTGGGGCATCTGTTATCAGGTGAAGTCTCTATATTTGGAGATGAAAGATTTCCAGTAACTTTCTGCTCAGAGGTGGTGAGATGGGGGAGGAAGAATGTGAGGGAACTTTGGAGTCACAAAGAAGGGCAGGAAAGGGGCGAGTCACATCTGGACTTGACTTTTCTGGCCTCAACTTTTCTATAAAATGGGAATAAAAATACCTGTCTCTTGGGATCATTTTCAGGATTAAAGAGAGTGCAGGACACAGAGTAGGTGCTTAAAAAGAGAAGGCTCTGACTAGTCATGATTACATCTAACACCAACTTCCGGATGCAACTGTCAGATGTGCGGTAGAAGGCTGTAAACTGAGACATAATGCAAAAGTTTTCTGGAGGTTTGTCACAAGGCCTGTGCATTTGACTTCACAGAAGTAATTCAGAGCCACTCTGAAGCCTCCTTTAAATAACTAGTAAAATCAGTCATAAAATTAGAAGCAGCAGGCCATCAGTGCCAGCGAGAAGAAGCAGCGAAAGCGAGGAAGTATTCAGTTCAGTCCAGTGAACCCCTGGGGCCTCCCTACCACATGCAGGTGTAGTAAGCAGAAGCCAGGTGCCAGTGGCCCTGCTCTCCAGGAACTTAAAGCTCATGGGAGAGGCAGACCTGTACACACTGCAGGGGAGGACACGAAACTAGTAAAACAAGGTGTCTGGGGCCGGGCAGTGAAGGGGCAAACAGCCTTGCATAGTTGAAAAGCTTTTGTTAGACAGGAGAGTAACTGGTATCATTACAATGACGCTAACGCATTAAGAAAGGGACCAATTACACATATAAGATCTAATTTTGCTTTATATTAGGTGGGAGAAGCCATGAGAATAAGTTTTTGGAAAAATTTAATGATCTGAAAAAATGCTCAAAATATAATACTGAGAAAGAAAACCTGGCTGTAAAATTGTGTTATTTAGTATGATCTCAATTATGTGGAAAAAGTCGGGAAGTGGAGTAACAAATATGGACAATGGTTATCTCTGGAGAGTATGAGTGAGTTTTCTTTTCTTCTTTTTTTCCAAAATGTTAATACTACACATGTCTCACTCTGTTTGTTTGTTTTTTTTAAGGCAGAAAGGTATAGTATTCATTTGAATATTCTGAAGACAGCGAGAGCTTCACAGCACCAAGGGCTGGCTGCACGCCAACAAATGACAAAGATTTATGGATTATGTCATCTGGTGTTAACTAAACCAGTCCTCGCACTTGGGCTAAGTGGTCTTACAACGAATGTCCTGCAAAGAACAGAAGGATCCAAATTCATACTAACAATGCTAGGGCAAACCAGAAGGAAACAGTGCCCTTCTCTTCCTGGGATGAGCCCTTGTGGGTAAAAACAATGAAGGTCTAAGCAGGTCTGATAAATCAGCCCGTGAGTCAGAAAATAACCACTTTTGGAAAGAAACTCACACCACAGAGGGAACATTTTGAAAACATGTTTAGAGGCATATTCATTCTGATTAATTTTATTGCCCCAAACTTTCCTAGCTGCACTTCGGTTAAGAATTTTCTAAACGTTGTTTTAAAAAATCTTCTTTTTTTAAAGACTTTTTTTAAAACCCTCTCAATCTCGGGTGCCCCCTCCCCAGCGCCTACCTTGTTGAGGAACTGGCTCCAGCCGGAAGGACAGCCCCCTGTGGGCGACGGGTCTGGCGGCTGCTGCTCTCGGGTGCTGTTGCTGCGCTTGCAGATGTAGGGCAAGGCCGTCAAGCACCTCTGGTCCCCCCAGTCCTCTGCAGAAAGGGAAGAGCAGTCACCCCGACTGCAGAGCTCCCACCCTGGCTTCATGTGCTGAGAGGAGGCAGGACTGGGGCTCAGGACTCTGTGTCCAGCTCTGAACTCATGTCCTGTGGCTGCAGGACCACAGGGACAGGCCCTCCCTTCCCTGGGTCTAGCCCTCCTTGGGTCATGGGAACAGAGAGAGTGAAGAGAAACGGATGGCCCCTGCCCAGGCTCATGTTGCTGCCCTCAGCATCAACCCTCTCCTCGGCATGTGCACCCTCCCCACCCCCCTCGGCCTCACCTCGGCTGGCCATCATGTACACGCACTTCTTGTCCTTGCCTATGGGCCGAGGCTTGCCGGGTGCCCAGGAGATGAAGTTTATAACGGAACCATCTGTCCACCTGCAATGGCACAGACCAGGGGTGACTCCAGCCCTGGCACTGGGCTCGACCTCCCCTGCAAGCAGTAATGAGGGGCGGGGACAAGGGCCCAAATCCTGGGGCTCAGTGGCCACAGGCTGAGGAATGGGGCTACTGAGCTCAGTGCAGCTGGGACCCAAGGACCTAGTGCCTCCAGGTAAGGCCAGCCCTCCTGGGCATTCACTTCTCTAACTAGAAAGGAAGTCTGAGAATCCCAGAGCAGGGGTCCAAGCACAACACTGTGCTTGGACACCCACATGCTCCTGGTGCTTCCATGCCTCCTGCTGGTAGATGGACCCCAAATACAAAGAGGCCCCCCTGTACCATCAAATGTTCTTGCCCACATCTTGAGGGAGCTATTCATGAGTGACCCCAGCATAATAGGAGCTGCGGTTATTTAGTGTCCAAAACTGCTCTGGATGCTGTGCTAAGGACCCACATACCTTATTTCTAATACTCACAACCGTCCTACCAGGCAGGTCTCATTGTTTCATTATCATATGAGAAAATCGAGGCCCATAAAGGTTGTCACTTGCTCAAGACCACACAGCTTGCAAGAGGCAGAGCTGGATTCAAATCCAAATGTCTGTCTCTGTGTGGGGCCGCCTCCCTACCTCCAGCCTGGGCTGAGGCTAGCCATCTACGCATGCGCCCCTCTCACGCCCGCTGCCCCTTCAGGGCTCCCACCTGAAGCGCCCGTCATTCTCTGAAGTGTGCAGGCCGATCCACCAGTGCTGCTCCTGGCCCCGAGAGAACTAGGGAAGCCGGGTGGGCAGGTGAGGGTGGGCAGGGCCTTTCCCTCTCTCCCAGGCCTGCCCTCCTGGCTCACTCACGTGCCCACCTTCTGCAGATTGTGCCCTAGGAAGTCCAGCTCGGCCTGGCTATGCACGGAGGTCAGCTCCGCCTGGAACCATGTGCAGATGCGCTGCGCCTGCGCCCACGTGGAGTGGTGCTCGAAGAACTTGTACTCGGCCTCCTGGAAACGCAGCCATTCCCTCCGGCCTGTGGGGACAGAGCGGCAGTAGGAATGGCCGCCAGGCTGGGGCTGCCTGCCGGCCCCGCCATGTCCGATGGAGGACAAGGGGGGTCCAGGGCAGGCGAGGCTTGCGAGCCCATCGGACCTCCGCCAATAGGGCTGCAGATGCCCCATCCCCCTTTCCTCTGCTGGAACCCCTAGCTCCCTTCGTTCTGACCCTACCAGGCCCTGCTTGGGAGATGACGCCCCTTTCCTTCTAGCCCATGGGGGATGGGCAGGGAACCTCACCTTGCGGACTGTCGTCGGGCTCCCGCACATCTGCGCCTACGGGGACAACAGGGACAGAGACGCTGCAGGAAAGGGGACCCTCTCCTGGATCCCCGGCCCCGCTGCCCTTCACCCCATCCCCTGTCCTCCAGCCACCCCACCCAACCTCGAGGGATCTTGCAGATCCAGTCCAGCTGCGTCTCGCACTGCAAGGCCACCCACTGCAGGGAGGCCAGGTCGAGCACTGCGCAGCCCCTGATGTCGTCGTCGTGCCGGCTCCGGTCGAAATTGTGATAAGAGAACTGATGAGGTCGGAGGGGAGAGGGATCTCAGGTACCAGGCGCAGGCTGCCCCCTACCCCCATAACAGGCCGACAAGAGGCCTGATATAAGGCTGGGAACCCCCAACCTGGTCTGGACACCAGCCCCCCTTTCCTCTTTACATGCCAGCTCTGGCCAGAGGCCCTGCCTCTACAAAACCTCGCTCACCTCGGAAAGACCACGCCCATGCCACAGACCTCCGCCCACTCAGGCCCCGCCCACCTGTTCCGCCTCCTACAGGCCCCCTCACCCCGAGGCCGTCGCTCCAGCGCCAACTCTTCCCAGCTCCGGGGTCTCGACGGTTCAGGCCGATCCAGAACCAGTGCTGCTCGTGGATCTCGGGCTCTGATTCACTTAAGCACAACCAGGGGTGGAGACAGAAGACATGAGGGATGAAAGGAGTAGAGGCTACTTGCAGCTGTGATGCAGGCAGTCCCAGGGCCTGGTGCCTCTCCATCTTGGCTTGACGCTCACTGGGCAAAACACTGTTGGGGCCCCCTTAACAAGTTCTCTCCCCAGAGAGAACTGGGCTAGCTGGACCAGGCGCCTGGCTCACTGGGGGTGATGGCCTGGCTCCCTTCCTTTGTTTCCCTTTGGGTGGGTTTGCTTTGCCATCAAGACTACAGGCTTTCACATTAGGAAGTCAATGGGAATCGTGCAGAGACCTGGGGCCCTGGAATCAGATGCACCTGGATTCCAGTACTGGGTCACCCACAGATCAATTCTGTGACCTTGGGCAAATAAGCCAACCTCTCTATCAGCCCACAAGAGATAAGGTCTACTTTGTAGGGTTCGTGAGAGTGCTAAGGAGGGTGCTGAACGTGGATTGACTGTTAGCACAGTATCTGGTACGTGGTGAGGAGCGATCAATATGAGCTATTATAATTACTAGTCAAATAAGTAATCATGATGTTTGCTAGGAGGCGATACCGCTGGAAGCCTGGATCCCTTTGGACTTCTCCCAGTGCCAAGGGAATTACAGAGCTGCGTGTCACAAGATGCCTTAGGAGCCCACAGGGACAGAGATGGGGTTCTGGAGGGACCTCGTGGGCAAATGCTCACTTTTGCAGCCTTCTCTTCCTGTCTCTCAGGAAAAAGCTGTTCATTGAGAAGTGTGGGCTATTATAGGATGGTGATGGGGCATTCAACTTGGATCAGCTTACAGGAGATTTTGCCATGGAGGAAGGATGGTGAGGGTGGTTATTTGTGTAAATCTGTGAGTCTGAGGTGGGTGTTGCTGGCTTTGGTGAGCAACACAGGGTCTCCGACTCCACAGAGGGAGGACAGGATGGTCCTGGCACTAGCAGCAGATACACAGGTCTTTCAAGCCCTGAGACAGGCTTCCCTGGGTCACCTTCACCTGGCCCTGCCCCTGTCCAGCAAACGAAGAGGCACGACACTCGTGCATGCAGGCCCCCCACCCCCACCCCACAGTCTCAGTACCGAAGATCTTATTGCGCATATTGGCCACAAAATGCTCCTCCTCATAGCTTGCCAGGCTCAGCAGCTGGGCCCCCAAACTCCTGGCAGGCCCCCTGGGCCTGGACCCAGTCCTTCTTGTCCTGCAGCCGCTCCCAGCTGAACACCTGCAGGAGCAAAGTCCAGTGGTCCAAGCTGGTCCCCCGGCCCATCTCCCCATAGGACACCTGCCCTCCCATGACTGAATGGGAAGCGAGGCTGGGCCTCACTGGACAGTGGGTCCAAGCTCACTAAGACAGTCCTGCTCACCAGAGAATGAGTCCCAGGGGACAGGAGCTGATAGTCATCTTCCAGAGAACACTCCCTGCCTGGTTCCCCGACCAGCAGGCCGATCTGGGCTCTTGTCCCAACGGAGCCACAATTTGCCATAGGCAAGTCCTTTCCCCTCCCCAGACTTCAGCTTTGTTGTATAATACAGGACTGTGGACTATATCAGTGGCTCCCAAACCCAGCAGGGTTTGAAAAACACAGATTACCAGGCCCCATCACAGCCCACTGAATCCCAATCTCCATAGTGGCAACCGGGAAGATTTTTTAAAATCAGACTCCCCAGGCAATTCTGAAGAGCAGTCAGCCTGGCCCCAACACTGAGAACTGAAACCAATGGTCTCTATGGGATTTTTCCAATTCCTCAAAGGTTTACTGAGCACCTACTACGCTCCAGGCCTCAGATTCCACTGACAAGAGCTCATCAGAAAGTCCCTGTCTGCAGTCCTTTTGGGGAAAAGTTTCTCTGGTGCCCAGCTGCCTGGATCATGGTTGGGGCCACCCACCAGCCAGGGATGCGGTCTCTTTGCTCTTCTTTTTCCTTCCTACTCCCCCACCCCCAGGCCTACAGGCTGCCTACCTTATAGCAGTGCCGGAGTTTGGGGTCTGAGCCCCAGCCCTGGGGACAAGCGCCGGTGAGGCTGGGTGTGGGGTCCGGCCCAGGCAGCTCGGGTGTCACTGGCGTGCCCAGGCTCTGCCGGCATATGTAGCGAGCCCGGAACGAGGTGCAGTTCTTCACCTCCCACAGTCCCATGGCGCTGCCCGTGGCCAGGGCCACGCAGCCCCCACGGCTGTACCCTGAAGGAGGGAGGAGGGAGACCCGCACACTGAGAGGGACTCACAGTCCAGCCCTCCCACATCCCGCAGGGCACCACCATGGCCCTCAAACTGGGGGCCAGCTTGGCCATCTCTGCAGGGACACGCTCTGTGGAATCAGGGCCCCAGGGGAAGGAAGAGAATGGAGGCAGAGTCCTAGCTCTATGTTTACTCCGTGAGACCTCAGGCAAGTTGCTTAACCTCTCTGAGCCTCTTCCATCATCTACCTCATCTGGTTATTGAAAGGGTTAAAAAAGACAATGAATGCGAAATGGTACTAATCCTAACGGCAAGCACTTGTGCAATTCTAAGAGCTTGACCCACATTAAGCCACTTAAGCCTCAGGCCCACCCTGTGAGGAAAGTATCATTACTCCACTGGACAGATGAGGAAACTGAGGCTCAAAGATACGAAGCTAATAAAGTGCAGTCAGGACCTGAGCCTGGCGGTCTGGCTCCAGAGCCTGTCCTCCTGACCACGTCACCACACTGCACGAACGGTCTCGGTCCTGGCAGGGCTGGACCACCGTGGCCTCCCAGCTTCACCAAGGAAAGTCAAAGAGGAGGGGCTCACCGGGCTGGTCCCGGTTCCAGTGGGTGTACATGACCTCGTCCCCGCTGAGCCAGCGGAAGGAGCCGGTGCTGTTGAGGTCCTGCAGGGCCGTCCAGAAGTACTCGCCATCCCAGCTGTAGATGAGGCTGCTGACAAAGGCCTGCTCAAACTGCAGGAGGGAGGCTGGTCGAGGCAGGGAGCTTGCCCCCCGCCATTCCCTGGGCCACGGGCCAGATGCCTTGCTCCAGGAGCTTGGGTGCTGTGCCTGATCAGAAACTTGGTCTGGGAAGTGGAGGACCCCCTGCAGCTGACACACAGTAACCCAGCTCCCCTTCTACTGTCTGCACCTCCATGCCTTGCTGAGAAGAAAGAGAGAAAATCAGACACAGCCTAGACCTCTTTTGGGCATCCAGCTCACTCCAATGCCTATTCCTGCCCCTGCCCAGGACCTGCCCCATGCTGGGGCCACTTAATAAACGCGAGTCATTCTGGTGACACTATTAGAAAAAGGCCCTGGAGCCAGCTGAAGCTCCAAGGACTCAGGTCCCTCTGCACTTGATGGCAGGATGCTGCCCACGCTAGTGGAGGGACCACACTAGGCCAGGACCTGGGGGAGGGCTGGTCCCCCTCCTGTACCTGTTGGTGATGGTGACCAGCTGAGAGCCATGGTCGGTGCACAGGCGCCGGGCCTCACTGTAGGTCACTTGGTCCTCTCCCAGCCAGTAGCAGGATGGGCTGTGCCACGTCCAACCCTGGCTCAAGACAGTGGGCGGAAAAGGGGCATGTGTGGGGAGGACTGTCCTCTCACCCGTGAATCCTGGGGTAGGGCAATGCTATCAATGGCACCAATGAATTTTCTGCAGATTGGGCATGGGACAGAGGGGACTGGTCTGACACCAGAGCCAGCTCTTTCCATGCTGTGTTCTGCACCTTCTCACTCCACCCCCCTCCCCTCCTTACCAAGGCCCACAACAGCCAGACCTGCGTGGAAGCCTGGCCCAAAGAGGCAGCCAGTCACCCGGGCCCCAGCGTGGCCAAGAAGATGAGTGGCCCATGGGCTCCTCTCTTGGGCATTTGAACCAAGAGATGCAGTGGGAAAACTGCCAGTTGGCTGGGAAACCAGAGCCAAAAAACAGGGAGAGCTGCCAGGATGTGGAGGAGGCTGGTAATCCTCAGGGGCCTGGAAAAGCTGGAGCGTGCGCCAGGCCCAGCGAGGGGCAGCAAAGCTGTGAAGGAGACCACCCCTCCTGAGCTCCTAAGCCGCTGGCTCTCCACCGCCCACCCCCACGAGGCCAAGGAGGCCACATACATGCATACACATATAAACATATATGCATACACACCTATGCATGCACACACACATACACATACGTGTGTATGTGTGAGGGAGCATGTGGGGGATGTGCATGTATGTGGGGGTATATATGCATGCATTTGTGTGTACATGTATATGTGTGTATA
>NW_022588805.1:0-9893 GCF_009834535.1 Camelus ferus | reverse complement strand
GGGAGAGAAGTTCGTTCATCTAGCACAAAGGGAACGGGTTGCAGGGAAACATTTACTCTGGTTTCTCAGTCTGTTTCCTAGTGCCGGTTTGAAGTTCCTGCAGTTTTCACGGTAAAAATGAGTTGGAGCTAGTACCTCCCCATATATATGTATGGAGCGGATTTTGCAACTTAAAAGAAACTTTGAGTTCCCAACATGATAGGTGAAGAACGGCTTTCACACACACTTATCTCTCAGAACTGAGCATGTGGAGAGACGTTCGTTCATCTAGCACAAGGGGAACGGGTTGCAGGAGAAACTTTTACTCTGGTTTCTCAGTCTGTTTCCTAGTGCCGGTTTGAAGTTCCTGCAGTTTTCACTGTAAAACCGATTTGGAGCTTGTACATACCCATATATATGTATGGAGTGGAGTTGCAAGTGAAAAGAAACTTGGTGTTCCCAACAAGCTAGGTGAAGTAACAGGGCTTCACACACATTTATCTCTCAGAACTGAGCATGTGGAGAGACGTTCGTTCATCTAGCAAAAAGGGAACGGGTTGCAGGAGAAACTTTTACTCTGGTTTCTCAGTCTGTTTCCTAGTGCCGGTTTGAATTTCCTGCAGTTTTCACTGTAAAACAGAGTGGAGCCTAGTACCTCCCCATATATATGTATGGAGTGGAGTTTGCAACTGAAAAGAAACTTTTAGTTCCCAACAAGCAAGGTGAAGGACGGCTTTCACACACACTTATCCCTCAGTACTGAGCATGTGGAGAGACGTTCTTTCTTCTAGCACAAAGGGAACGGGTTGCAGGAGAAACTTTTACTCTGGTTTCACAGTAAGTTTCCTAGTGCCGGTTTGAAGTTCCTGCAGATTCCACTGTAAAACAGATTTGGAGCTAGTACCTCATCAAATATATATGTATGGAGTGGAGTTTGCAACTGAAAAAAAACTTTGTGTTCCCAACAAGCTAGGTGAAGGACGGCTTTCACACATATCTTTCAGAACTGAGGATGTGGAGAGACGTTCGTTCATCTAGCACAAAGGGAACGGGTCGCAGGAGAAATTTTTACTCTGGTTTCTCAGTCTGTTTCCTAGTGCCGGTTTGAAGTTCCTGCAGTTTTCACTGTAAAACCGATTTGGAGCTAGTACCTCCCCATATATATGTATGGAGTGGAGTTTGCAAGTGAAAAGAAACTTTGTGTTCCCAACAAGCTAGGTGAAGGACGGCCTTCACACACACTTATTTCTCAGAACTGAGCATGTGCATAGACCTTCGTTCATCTAGCACAAAGGGAACGGGTTGCAGGAGAAACTTATACTCTGGTTTCTCAGTCTGTTTCCTAGTGCTGGTGTGAAGTTCCTGCAGTTTTCACTGTAAAACCGAGTTGGAGCTTGTACCTCCCCATATATATGTATGGATTGGAGTTTGCAACTGAAAGAAACTTTCTGTTCCCAACAAGCTATATGAGGACGGCTTTCACACACACTTATCTCTCAGAACTAAGCATGTGGAGAGACGTTCGTTCATCTAGCACAAAGGGAACGGTTTGCAGGAGAAACATTTACTCTGGTTTCTCAGTCTGTTTCCTAGTGCCGGTTTGAAGTTCCTGCAGTTTTCACTGTAAAACCGAGTTGGAGCTAGTACCTCCCCATATATATGTATGGAGTGGAGTTTGCAACTGAAAAAAAACTTTGAATTCCCAACAAGCTTGGTGAAGGACGGCTTTCACACACACTTATCTCTCAGAACTGAGGATGTGGAGAGACGTTCGTTCATCTAGCACAAAGGGAACGGGTTGCAGGAGAAAATTTTACTCTGGTTTCTCATTCTGTTTCCTAGTACCGGTTAGAAGTTCCTGCAGTTTTCACTGTAAAACCGAGGTGGAACATATACCTCCCCATATATATGTATCGTGTGGTGTTTGCAACTGAAAAAAACTTTGTGTTCCCAACAAGCTAGGTGAAGGTCGGCTTTCACACACAATTATCTCTCAGAACTGAGCATGTGGAGAGACGTCGTTCATCTAGCCAAAGGGAACGGGTTGCAGGAGAAACTTTTACTCTGATTTCTCAGTCTTTTTCCTACTGCTGGTTTGAAGTACCTGCAGGTTTCACTGTAAAATCGAGTTGGAGCTCGTACCTCCCCATATATATGTATGGAGTGGAGTTTGCAACTGAAAAGAATCTTTGTGTTCCCAACAAGCTAGGTGAAGGACTGCTTTCACACATATCTGTCAGAACTGAGGATGTGGAGAGACGTTCGTTCATCTAGCACGAAGGGAACGGATTGCAGGAGAAACTTTTACTCTGGTTTCTCAGTCTGTTTCCTAGTGCCGGTTTGAAGTTCCTGCAGTTTTCACTGTAAAATCGAGTTGGAGCTAGTACTTCCCCATATATATGTATGGAGTGGAGTTTGCAAGTGAAAAGAAACTTTGTGTTCCCAACAAGCTAGGTGAATAACAGCTTTCACACACAATTATCTCTCAGAACTGAGCATGTGGAGAGACGTTCGTTCATCTAGCACAAAGGGAACGGGTTGCAGGAGAAACTTTTACTCTGGTTTCTCAGTCTGTTTCCTAGTGCTGGTTTGAAGTTCCTGCAGTTTTCACTGTAAAACCGAGTTGGAGCTAGTACCTCCCCATATATATGTATGGAGTGGAGTTTGCAACTGAAAAGAAACTTTGTGTTCCCAACAAGCTAGGTGAAGGACGGCTTTCACACACACTTATCTCTCAGAACTGAGCATGTGGAGAGACGTTCGTTCATCTAGCACAAAGGGAACGGTTGCAGGAGAAACTTTTACTCTGGTTTCTCAGTCTGTTTCCTAGTGCCGGTTTGAAGTTCCTGCAGTTTTCACTGTAAAACCGAGTTGGAGCTAGTACCTCCCCATATATATGTATGGAGTGGAGTTTGCAAGTGAAAAGAAACTTTGTGTTCCCAACAAGCTAGGTGAAGGACGGCTTTCACACACACTTATCTCTCAGAACTGAGCATGTGGAGAGACGTTCGTTCATCTAGCACAAAGGGAACGGGTTGCAGGAGAAACTTTTACTCTGGTTTCTCAGTCTGTTTCCTAGTGCCGGTTTGAAGTTCCTGCAGTTTTCACTGTAAAACGAGTTGGAGCTAGTACCTCCCCATATATATGTATGGAGTGGAGTTTGCAACTGAAAAGAAACTTTGTGTTCCCAACAAGCTAGGTGAAGGACGGCTTTCACACACACTTATCTCTCAGAACTGAGCATGTGGAGAGACGTTCGTTCATCTAGCACAAGGGAACGGGTTGCAGGAGAAACTTTTACTCTGGTTTCTCAGTCTGTTTCCTAGTGCCGGTTTGAAGTTCCTGCAGTTTTCACTGTAAAACCGAGTTGGAGCTAGTACCTCCCCATATATATGTATGGAGTGGAGTTTGCAACTGAAAAGAAACTTTGTGTTCCCAACAAGCTAGGTGAAGGACGGCTTTCACACACACTTATCTCTCAGAACTGAGCATGTGGAGAGACGTTCGTTCATCTAGCACAAAGGGAACGGGTTGCAGGAGAAACTTTTACTCTGGTTTCTCAGTCTGTTTCCTAGTGCCGGTTTGAAGTTCCTGCAGTTTTCACTGTAAAACCGAGTTGGAGCTAGTACCTCCCCATATATATGTATGGAGTGGAGTTTGCAACTGAAAAGAAACTTTGTGTTCCCAACAAGCTAGGTGAAGGACGGCTTTCACACACACTTATCTCTCAGAACTGAGCATGTGGAGAGACGTTCGTTCATCTAGCACAAAGGGAACGGGTTGCAGGAGAAACTTTTACTCTGGTTTCTCAGTCTGTTTCCTAGTGCCGGTTTGAAGTTCCTGCAGTTTTCACTGTAAAACCGAGTTGGAGCTAGTACCTCCCCATATATATGTATGGAGTGGAGTTTGCAACTGAAAAGAAACTTTGTGTTCCCAACAAGCTAGGTGAAGGACGGCTTTCACACACACTTATCTCTCAGAACTGAGCATGTGGAGAGACGTTCGTTCATCTAGCACAAAGGGAACGGGTTGCAGGAGAAACTTTTACTCTGGTTTCTCAGTCTGTTTCCTAGTGCCGGTTTGAAGTTCCTGCAGTTTTCACTGTAAAACCGAGTTGGAGCTAGTACCTCCCCATATATATGTATGGAGTGGAGTTTGCAACTGAAAAGAAACTTGTGTTCCCAACAAGCTAGGTGAAGGACGGCTTTCACACACACTTATCTCTCAGAACTGAGCATGTGGAGAGACGTTCGTTCATCTAGCACAAAGGGAACGGGTTGCAGGAGAAACTTTTACTCTGGTTTCTCAGTCTGTTTCCTAGTGCCGGTTTGAAGTTCCTGCAGTTTTCACTGTAAAAACGAGTTGGAGCTAGTACCTCCCCATATATATGTATGGAGTGGAGTTTGCAACTGAAAAGAACTTTGTGTTCCCAACAAGCTAGGTGAAGGACGGCTTTCACACACACTTATCTGTCAGAACTGAGGCATGTGGAGAGACGTTCGTTCATCTAGCACAAAGGGAACGGGTTGCAGGAGAAACTTTTACTCTGGTTTCTCAGTCTGTTTCCTAGTGCCGGTTTGAAGTTCCTGCAGTTTTCACTGTAAAACCGAGTTGGAGCTAGTACCTCCCCATATATATGTATGGAGTGGAGTTTGCAACTGAAAAGAAACTTTGTGTTCCCAACAAGCTAGGTGAAGGACGGCTTTCACACACACTTATCTCTCAGAACTGAGCATGTGGAGAGACGTTCGTTCATCTAGCACAAAGGGAACGGGTTGCAGGAGAAACTTTTACTCTGGTTTCTCAGTCTGTTTCCTAGTGCCGGTTTGAAGTTCCTGCAGTTTTCACTGTAAAACCGAGTTGGAGCTAGTACCTCCCCATATATATGTATGGAGTGGAGTTTGCAACTGAAAAGAAACTTTGTGTTCCCAACAAGCTAGGTGAAGGACGGCTTTCACACACACTTATCTCTCAGAACTGAGCATGTGGAGAGACGTTCGTTCATCTAGCACAAAGGGAACGGGTTGCAGGAGAAACTTTTACTCTGGTTTCTCAGTCTGTTTCCTAGTGCCGGTTTGAAGTTCCTGCAGTTTTCACTGTAAAACCGAGTTGGAGCTAGTACCTCCCCATATATATGTATGGAGTGGAGTTTGCAACTGAAAAGAAACTTTGTGTTCCCAACAAGCTAGGTGAAGGACGGCTTTCACACACACTTATCTCTCAGAACTGAGCATGTGGAGAGACGTTCGTTCATCTAGCACAAAGGGAACGGGTTGCAGGAGAAACTTTTACTCTGGTTTCTCAGTCTGTTTCCTAGTGCCGGTTTGAAGTTCCTGCAGTTTTCACTGTAAAACCGAGTTGGAGCTAGTACCTCCCCATATATATGTATGGAGTGGAGTTTGCAAGTGAAAAGAAACTTTGTGTTCCCAACAAGCTAGGTGAAGGACGGCTTTCACACACACTTATCTCTCAGAACTGAGCATGTGGAGAGACGTTCGTTCATCTAGCACAAAGGGAACGGGTTGCAGGAGAAACTTTTACTCTGGTTTCTCAGTCTGTTTCCTAGTGCTGGTGTGAAGTTCCTGCAGTTTTCACTGTAAAACCGAGTTGGAGCTAGTACCTCCCCATATATATGTATGGAGTGGAGTTTGCAACTGAAAAGAAACTTTGTGTTCCCAACAAGCTAGGTGAAGGACGGCTTTCACACACACTTATCTCTCAGAACTGAGCATGTGGAGAGACGTTCGTTCATCTAGCACAAAGGGAACGGGTTGCAGGAGAAACTTTTACTCTGGTTTCTCAGTCTGTTTCCTAGTGCCGGTTTGAAGTTCCTGCAGTTTTCACTGTAAAACCGAGTTGGAGCTAGTACCTCCCCATATATATGTATGGAGTGGAGTTTGCAACTGAAAAGAAACTTTGTGTTCCCAACAAGCTAGGTGAAGGACGGCTTTCACACACACTTATCTGTCAGAACTGAGGATGTGGAGAGACGTTCGTTCATCTAGCACAAAGGGAACGGTTGCAGGAGAAACTTTTACTCTGGTTTCTCAGTCTGTTTCCTAGTGCCGGTTTGAAGTTCCTGCAGTTTTCACTGTAAAACCGAGTTGGAGCTAGTACCTCCCCATATATATGTATGGAGTGGAGTTTGCAAGTGAAAAGAAACTTTGTGTTCCCAACAAGCTAGGTGAAGGACGGCTTTCACACACACTTATCTCTCAGAACTGAGCATGTGGAGAGACGTTCGTTCATCTAGCACAAAGGGAACGGGTTTGCAGGAGAAACTTTTACTCTGGTTTCTCAGTCTGTTTCCTAGTGCTGGTGTGAAGTTCCTGCAGTTTTCACTGTAAAACCGAGTTGGAGCTAGTACCTCCCCATATATATGTATGGAGTGGAGTTTGAAACTGAAAAGAAACTTTGTGTTCCCAAAAGCTAGGTGAAGGACGGCTTTCACACACACTTATCTCTCAGAACTGAGCATGTGGAGAGACGTTCGTTCATCTAGCACAAAGGGAACGGGTTGCAGGAGAAACTTTTACTCTGGTTTCTCAGTCTGTTTCCTAGTGCCGGTTTGAAGTTCCTACAGTTTTCACTGTAAAACCGATTTGGTGCTAGTACCTCCCCATATATATGTATGGAGTGGAGTTTGCAAGTGAAAAGAAACTTTTTGTTCCCTACAAGCTAGGTGAAGGACGGCTTTCACACACACTTATCTGTCAGAACTGAGCATGTGGAGAGACGTTCGTTCATCTAGCACAAAGGGAACGTGTTTCAGGGGCAACTTTTACTCTGGTTTCTCAGTCTGTTTCCTAGTGCCGTGTTGAAGTTCCTGCAGTTTTCACTGTAAAACCTAGTTGGAGCTAGTACCTCCCCATATATATGTATGGAGTGGAGTTTGCAACTGAAAAGAAACTTTGTGTTCCCAACAAGCTAGGTGAAGGACGGCTTTCACACACAATTATCTCTCAGAACTGAGCATGTGGAGAGACGTTCGTTCATCTAGCCAAAGTGAACGGGTTGCAGGGGAAAATTTTACTCTGATTTCTCAGTCTGTTTTCCTAGTGCCGGTTTGAAGTTCCTGCAGTTTTCATGTATAACTCGAGTTGGAGCTCGGTTACCTCCCCATATATATGTATGGAGTGGAGTTTGCAACTGAAAAGAAACTTTGTGTTCCCAACAAGCTAGGTGAAGGACGGCTTTCACACATATCTGTCAGAACTGAGGATGTGGAGAGACGTTCGTTCATCTAGCACAAAGGGAACGGTTGCAGGAGAAACATTTACTCGGTTTCTCAGTCTGTTTCCTAGTGCCGGTTGAAGTTCCTGCAGTTTTCACTGTAAAACCTGAGTGGAGCTAGTACCTCCCCATATATATGTATGGAGTGGAGTTTGCAACTGAAAAGAAACTTTGTGTTCCCAACAAGGCTAGGTGAAGGACGGCTTTTCACACACACTTATCTGCTCAGAACTGAGCCTGTGGAGAGGACTTCGTTCATCTAGCAACAAAGGGAACGAGTTGCAGGAAGGAAACTTTATACTCTGGTTTCATCAGTCTGTTTCCTAGTGCCGGTGTGAAGTTCTGCAGTTTTCACTGTAAAACCGATTGGATATCTACTACCTCCCCAATATATATTGATATCGGAGTGGAGTTTTGCAACTGAACAAGAACTTTGTTTTACCGAACAGCTAGGTGAAGGACTGGCTTTCACCACGACACTTGTCATCTCAGAAACTGAGCATGTGGAGAGGACGTTCCTTTTCATACTAGCACAAAGGGAACGGGTTGCAGGATTAAAACTTTTACCTTGGTTTCTCAGTCTGGTTTACCTAGTGCCTGGTTTGAATTTCCTGCCTAGTTTTCACTGTGAAAACGAGTTGGAGCTAGTACCTCCCCATATATATGTATGGAGTGAGTTGCAACTGAAAAGAAACTTTGTGTTCCCAACAAGCTAGGTGAAGGACGGCTTCACACACACTTATACTCTCAGAAGCTGAGCATGTGGAGAGACCTTCCGTTCATCTAGCACAAAGGGAAGGTGTTTGCAGGAGAAACTTTTACTCTGGTTTCTCAGTCTGTTTCCTAGTGCAGGTTTGAAGTTCCTGCAGTTTTCACTGTAAAACCGAGTGGAGCTTGACCTCCCATATATATGTATGGAGTGGTAGTTTGCAACTGAAAAGAAACTTTAGTTCCCAACCAGCTAGGTGAAGGACGGCTTCACACACACTTATCTCTCAGAACTGAGCATGTGGAGAGACGTTCGTTCATCTAGCACAAAGGGAACGGTTTGCAGGAGAAACCTTTTACTCTTGGTTTCTCAGTCTGTTTTCCTAGTGGCCGGTTTGAATTCCTGCAGTTTTCACTGTAAACCGAGTTGGAGCTAGTACCTCCCCATATATATGTATGGAGTGGAGTTTGCAAGTGAAAAGAAACTTTGTGTTCCCAACAAGCTTGGTGAAGGACGGCTTTCACACACACTTATCTCTCAGAACTGAGGATGTGGAGAGACGTTCGTTCATCTAGCACAAAGGGAACGGGTTGCAGGAGAAAATTTTACTCTGGTTTTCTCATTCTGTTTCCTAGTACCGGTTAGAAGTTCCTGCAGTTTTCACTGTAAAACCGAGGGTGGAGCTATTACCTCCCCATATATATGTATCGTGTGGATGTTTTGCAAGTGAAAAGAAACTTTGTGTTCCCAACAAGCTAGGTGAAGGTCGGCTTTCACACACACTTATCTCTCAGAACTGAGCAATGTGGAGAGACGTTCGTTCATCTAGCCAAAGTGAACGGGTTGCAGGAGAAACTTTACTCTGATTTCTCAGTCTGTTTCCTAGCTGCTGGTTGTAAGTTACCTGCAGGTATCACTGTAAACTCGAGTTGGAGCTAGTTACCTCCCATATATATGTATGGAGTGGAGTTTGCAACTGAAAAGATACTTTGTGTTCCCAACAAGCTAGGTGAAGGACTGCTTCACACACACTATCTCGTCAGAACTGAGGATGTGGAGAGACGTTCGTTCATCTAGCACTAAGGGAACGGATTGCAGGAGGAACCTTTTACTCTGGTTTCTCAGTCTGTTTCCTAGTGCCGGTTTGAAGTTCCTTGCAAGTTTTTCACTGTAAAATTCGCGTTGGAAGCTCTAGTACTTCCCCCTATATATGTATGGAGTGGAGTTTGCAAGTGAAAAGAAACTTTGTGTTTCCCAACAAGCTAGGTGAATGAACAGGCTTCACACATCATTCTCTCTCAGAACATGAGCCTGTGAGAGACGTCGTTCATCTAGCCACAAAGGGAACGGGTTTGCAGGAGAACACTTTTACTCTGATATTCTCAGTCTTTTTTCCTAGCTGCCTGGTTTGAAGTTACCTGCAGGTTTTCACTGTAAATCCGATTTGGAGATTCGTACCTCCCCAATATATATGTATGGAGTGGAGTTTGCAACTGAAAAGAATCTTGTGTTTCCCAACAAGCTAGGTGAAGGACTGCTTTCACACACTTATCTGCTCAGAACTGAGGATTGTGGAGAGACGTTCGTTCATCTAGCACGAAGGGAACGGGTTGCAGGAGAAACTTTTACTCTGGTTTCTCAGTCTGTTTCCTAGTGCCGGTTTGAATTTCCTGCAGTTTTCACTGTAAAACCGAGTTGGAGCTAGAACCTCCCCATATATATGTATGGAGTGGAGTTTGTAACTGAAAAGAAAGTTTTAGTTCCCAACAAGCTAGGTGAAGGACGGCTTCACACACACTTATCTCTCAGAACTGAGCATTTGGAGAGACGTTCGTTCATCTAGCACAAAGGGAACGGGTTGCAGGAGAAACTTTTACTCTGATTTCACAGTCTGTTTCCTAGTACCGGTTTGTAAATCCTGCAGTTTTCACTGTAAAACCGATTTGGAGCTAGTACCTCCCCATATATATGT
>NW_022588804.1:0-9893 GCF_009834535.1 Camelus ferus | reverse complement strand
TGTGCTAGATGACGAACGTCTCTCCACATGCTCATTTCTGAGAGATAATTGTGTGTGAAAACCGTCCTTCACCTAGCTTCTTGGGACACAAAGTTTCTTTTCAGTTGCAACTCCACTCCATACATATATTGTGGAGGAACAAGCTCCACTCTATTTTAACAGTGAAAATTGCAGGATCTTCAAATCGGCACTAGGAAACAGACTGAAAACTAGAGTAAAACTTTCTCCTGTAACCCGTTCCATTTGTGCTAGATGAACGAACGTCTCTCCACATGCTCAGTTCTGAGAGGTTTTGTGTGTGAAAGCCGTCCTTCACCTACTTGTTAGGAACACAAAGTTCCTTTTCATTTGCAAACTCCACTCCATAAATATATATGGGGAGGTACTAGATCCAACTCTGTTTTACAGTGAAAACTGCAGGAACTTCAAACCGGGACTAGGAAATAGACTGAGAAACAAGAGTAAAAGTTTCTCCTGCAACCCGTTCCCTTTGTGCTAGATGAACGAACGACTATCCACATGCTCAGTTTCTGAGAGATAAGTGTGTGTGAAAGCCGTACTTCACCTAGCTTTCTTGGGAACACAAAGTTTCTTTTCAGTTACAAACTCCATTCCATACATATATACGGGGAGGTTCTAGCTCCAAACCGTTTTACAGTGAAAACTGCAGGAACTTCAAACCGGCACTATTAAACAGACTGAGAAACCAGAGAAATAGTTCCACCTGCAACACGTTCCCTTTGTGCTAGATGATCGAACGTCTCTCTACATGCTCAGTTCTGAGAGATAAGTGTGTGTGAAAGCCGTCCTTCACCTAGCTTGTTGGGAACACAAAGTTTCTTTTCAGTTGCCAACTCCACTCCATACATATATATAGGAGGTACTTAGCTTCAACTCGGTTTTACAGTGAAAACTGCAGGAACTTCAAACCGGCACTAGTAAAGACGTGAGAAAGAAGAGGAAAACTTTCCCCTGCACCCGTTCCCTTTGAGCTAGATGAACGAACGTCTCTCCACATGCTCATTTCTGAGAGATAAATGTGTGTGAAAGCCGTCCTTCACCTAGGTTCTTCGGAACACAAAGTTTCTTTTCAGTTGCAACCTCCACTCCATTCATATATATGGGGAGGATCTAGCTCCAACCCGGTTTTACAGTGATAACTGCAGGAACTTCAAACCGGCAGTATTAAACAGACTGAAAAACATGAGTAAAAGTTCCTCCTGCAACCCGTTCCCTTTGTGCTAGATGACGAACGTCTCTCCACATGCCAGTTCTGAGAAGCGTGTGTGTGAATGCCGTCCTTCACCTAGCTTCTTGGGAACACAAAGTTTCTTTTCAGTTGCAATCTACACTCCATACATATATATGGAGAGGTACTAGCTCCAACTCGGATTTACAGTGAAAACTGCAGGAACTTCAAACCGGCAGTAGGAAACTGACTGAGAAACCAGAGTAAAAGTTTCTCCTGAAACCCGATCCCTTTGTGCTAGATGAACGAACGTCTCTCCACATGCTCAGTTCTGAGAGATTATTGTGTGTTGAAGCTGTCCTTCACCAAACTGTTAGGAACACAAAGTTTCTTTTCAGTTGCAAACTCCACTCCATAAATATATATGGGAGGTACTAGCTCCAACTCTGTTTTACAGTGAAAACTGCAGGAACTTCAAACCGGCACTAGGAAACAGACTGAGAAACCACAGAAAAACTTTCTCCTGCAACCCGTTCCCTTTGTGCTAGATGAACAACGTCTCTCCACATGCCAGTTCTGAGAAGCAAGTGTGTGGGAATGCCGTCCTTCACCTAGCTTGTTGGGAACACAAAGTTTCTTTTCAGTTGCAAACTCCACTCCTTACATATATATGGGGAGGTACTAGCTCCAACTCTATTTTAAAGTGAAACCTGCAGGAACTTCAAACCGACACTATGAAACAGACTGACAAACCAGAGTAAAAGTTTCTCCTGCAACCCGTTCCCTTTTTGCTAGATGAACGAACGTCTCTCCACATGCTCAGTTCTGAGAGATAAGTTGTGTGAAAGCCGTCCTTCACACTAGCTTCTTGGGAACACAAAGTTTCTTTTCAGTTGCAATCTACACTCCATACATATATATGGATAGGTACTAGCTCCAACTCGGATTTACGTGAAAACTGCAGGAACTTCAAACCGGCACTAGGAAATAGACTGAGAAACCAGAGTAAAAGTTCTCCTGCAACCCGATCCATTTGTGCTAGATGAACGAACGTCTCTCCACATGCTCATTTCTGAGAGATAATTGTGTGTGAAAGCCGTCCTTAACCTAGCTTCTTGGGAACACAAAGTTTCTTTTCAGTTGCAAAATCCAGTCCATACATATATATGGGGAGGAACAAGTTCCAACTCGATTTTACAGTGAAAATTGCAGGAACTTCAAACCGGAACTAGGAAAAAGACTGAGAAACTAGAGTAAATTTTCTCCTGCATCCCGTTCCATTTGTGCTAGATGAACGAACGTCTCTCCACATGCTCAGTTCTGAGAGATTATTGTGTGTGAAAGCCGTCCTTCACCAAACTTGTTAGGAACACAAAGTTTCTTTTCAGTTGCAAACTCCACTCCATAAATATATATGGGGAGGTACTAGCTCCAACTCTGTTTTACAGTGAAAACTGCAGGAACTTCAAACCGGCACTAGGAAACAGACTGAGAAACCACAGTAAAACTTTCTCCTGCACCCGTTCCCTTTGTGCTAGATGAACGAACGTCTCTCCACTTGCTCAATTCGAGAGATAAGTGTGTGTGAAAGCCGTCCTTCACCTAGCTATGTTGGGAACACAAAGGTTCTTTTCAGTTGCAAACTCCACTCCATACATATATATGGGGAGGTACTAGCTCCAACTCGTTTTTACAGTGAAACTGCAGGAACTTCAAACCGGCACTAGGAAACAGACTGAGAAAACCAGAGTAAAAGTTTCTCCTGCAACCCGTTCCCTTAGTGCTAGATGAACGAACGTCTCTCCACTGCTCAGTTCTGAGAGATAAGTGTGTGTGAAAGCCGTCCTTCACCTAGCTTGTTGGAACACAAAGTTTCTTTTCAGTTGCAAACTCCACTCCATACATATATATGGGGATGGTACTAGCTCCAACTCGGTTTTACATGAAAACTGCAGGAACTTCAAACCGGCACAGGAAACATACTGAGAACCAGAGTAAAAGTTTCTCCTGCAACCCGTCCCTTTGTGCTAGATGAACGAACGTCTCTCCAATGCTCAAGTTCTGAGAGATAAGTGTGTGTGAAAGCCTTCCTTCACCTAGCTTGTTGGGAACACAAAGTTTCTTTTCAGTTGCAAACTCCACTCCATACATATATATGGGGAGGTACTAGCTTCCAACTCGGTTTTACAGTGAAAACTGCAGGAACTTCAAACCGGCACTAGGAAACAGACTGAGAAACCAGAGTAAAAGTTCTCCTGCAACCCGTTCCCTTTGTGCTAGATGAACGAACGTCTCTCCACATGCTCAGTTCTGAGAGATAAGTGTGTGTGAAAGCCGTCCTTCACCTAGCTTGTGGGAACACAAAGTTTCTTTTCAGTTGCAAACTCCACTCCATACATATATATGGGGAGGTACTAGCTCCAACTCGGTTTTACAGTGAAAACTGCAGGAACTTCAAACCGGCACTAGGAAACAGACTGAGAAACCAGAGTAAAAGTTTCTCCTGCAACCGTTCCCTTTGTGCTAGATGAACGAACGTCTCTCCACATGCTCAGTTCTGAGAGATAAGTGTGTGTGAAAGCCGTCCTTCACCTAGCTTCTTGGGAACACAAAGTTTCTTTTCAGTTGCAATTCTACACTCCATACATATATATGGAGAGGTACTAGCTCCCAACTCGCTTTTACAGTGAAAACTGCAGGAAATTCAAACAGGCCCTAAGAGAAACAGACTGAGAAACCAGAGTAAACGTTTCTCCTGCAACCCGTTCCCTTTGTGCTAGATGAACGAACGTCTCTCCACATGCTCAGTTCTGAGATATAAGTGTGTGTGAAAGCCGACCTTCACCTAGCTTCTTGGGAACACAAAGTTTCTTTTCAGTTGCAAACTTCCACTCCATACATATATATGGGGAGGATACTAGCTCCAACTCGGTTTTACAGTGAAAACTGCAGGAACTTCAATCCGGCACTAGGAAACAGACTGAGAAACCAGAGTAAAAAGTTCTCCTGCAAACCCGTCCCTTTGTGCTAGATGAACGAACGTCTCTCCACATGCTCAGTTCTGAGAGATAAGTGTGTGTGAAAGCCGTCTTTCACCTAGCTTGTTGGGAACACAAAGTTTCTTTTCAGTTGCATAACTCCATCTCCATACATATATATGGGGAGGAACTAGCTCCAACTCGGTATAACAGTGAAAACTGCAGGAACTTCAAACCGGCACTAGGAAACAGGCTGAGAAACCAGAGTAAAAGTTTCTCCTGAACCCGTTCTTTTTGTGCTAGATGAACGAAAGTCTCTCCACATGCTCAGTTCTGAGAGATAAGTGTGTGTGAAAGCCGTCCTTCACCTAGCTTGTTGGGAACACAAAGTTTCTTTTCACTTGCAAACTCCACTCCATACATATATATGGGGAGCTCCTAGCTCCAACTCGGTTTTACAGTGAAAACTGCAGGAACTTCAAACAGGCACTAGGAAACAGACTGAGAAACCAGAGTAAAAGTTTCTCCTGCAACCCGTTCCATTTGTGCTAGATGAACGAACGTCTCTCCACATGCTCAGTTCTGAGAGATAATGTGTGTGTGAAAGCCGTCCTTCACCTAGCTTGTTGGGAACACAAAGTTTCTTTTCATTTGCAAACTCCACTCCATACATAATATGGGGAGGTACTAGCCTCCAACTCGGTTTTACAGTGAAAACTGCAGGAACTTCAAACCGGCACTAGGAAACAGACTGAGAAACCAGAGTAAAAGCTTTCTCCTGCAACCGTTCCTCTTGTGCTAGATGAACGAACGTCTCTCCACATGCTCAGTTCTGAGAGATAAGTGTGTGTGAAAGCCGTCCTTCACCTAGCTTTTAGGGAACACAAAGTTCTTTTCAGTTGCAAACTCCACTCCATACATATATATGGGGAGGAACTAGCTCCAACTCGATTTTACAGTGAAAACTGCAGGAACTTCAAACCGGCACTAGGAAACAGACTGAGAACCAGAGTAAAAGTTTCTCCTGCAACCCGTTCCCTTTGTGCTAGATGAACGAACGTCTCTCCACATGCTCAGTTCTGAGAGATAAGTGTGTGTGAAAGCCGTCCTTCACCTAGCTTTTTGGGAACACAATAGTTTCTTTTCAGTTGCAAACTCCACTCCATACATATATATGGGGAGGTACTAGCTCCAACTCGGTTTTACAGTGAAAACTGCAGGAACTTCAAACCGGCACTAGGAAACAGACTGAGAAACCAGAGTAAACTTTTCTCCTGCAACCCGTTCCCTTTGTGCTAGATGAACGAACGTCTCTCCACATGCTCAGTTCTGAGAGATAAGTGTGTGTGAAAGCCGTCCTTCACCTAGCTTGTTGGGAACACAAAGTTTTCTTTTCAGTTGCAAACTCCACTCCATACATATATATGGGGAGGTACTAGCTCCAACTCGGTTTTACAGTGAAAACTGCAGGAACTTCAAACCGGCACTAGGAAACAGACTGAGAAACCAGAGTAAAAGTTTCTCCTGCAACCCGTTCCCTTTTTGCTAGATGAACGAACGTCTCTCCACATGCTCAGTTCTGAGAGATAAGTGTGTGTGAAAGCCGTCCTTCACCTAGCTTTTTTGGAACACAAAGTTTCTTTTCAGTTGCCAAACTCCATCTCCATACATATATATGGGAGGTACTAGCTCCAACTCGGTTTTACAGTGAAAACTGCAGGAACTTCAAACCGGCACTAGGAAACAGACTGAGAAACCAGAGTAAAAGTTTCTCCTGCAACCCGTTCCTTTTGTGCTAGATGAACGAAACGTCTCTCCACATGCTCAGTTCTGAGAGATAAGTGTGTGTGAAGCCGTCCTTCACCTAAGCTTGTTGGGAACACAAAGTTTCTTTTCAGTTGCAAACTCCACTCCATACATATAATATGGGGAGGTACTAGCTCCAACTCGGCTTTTACAGTGAAAACTGCATGGAACTTCCAAACCGGCACTAGAAACAGACTGAGAAACCAGAGTAAAGTTTCTCCTGCACCCGTTCCCTTTGTGCTAGATGAACGAACGTCTCTCCACATGCTCAGTTCTGAGAGATAAGTGTGTGTTGAAAAGCCGTCCTTCACCTAGCTTGTGGGAACACAAAGTTTCTTTTCAGTTGCAAAACTCCACTCCATACATATATATGGGGAGGTACTAGCTCCAACTCGTTTTACAGTGAAAACTGCAGGAACTTCAAACCGGCCACTAGGAAACAGACTGAGAAACCAGAGTAAAAGTTTCTCCTGCAAACCCGTTCCCTTTGTGCTAGATGAACGAACGTCTCTCCACATGCTCAGTTCTGAGAGATAAGTGTGTGTGAAAGCCGTCCTTCACCTAGCTAGTTGGGAACACAAAGTTATTTTCAGTTGCAAACTGCACTCCATACATATATATGGGGAGGTACTAGCTCCAACTCGGTTTTACAGTGAAAACTGCAGGAACTTCAAACCGGCACTAGGAAACAGACTGAGAAACCAGAGTAAAAGTTTCTCCTGCAACCCGTTCCCTTTGTGCTAGATGAACGAACGTCTCTCCACATGCTCAGTTCTGAGAGATAAGTGTGTGTGAAAGCCGTCCTTCACCTAGCTTGTTGGAACACAAAGTTTCTTTTCAGTTGCAAACTCCACTCCATACATATATATGGGGAGGTACTAGCTCCAACTCGGTTTACAGTGAAAACTGCAGGAAATTCAAACCGGCACTAGGAAAACAGACTGAGAAACCAGAGTAAAACTTTCTCCTGCAACCCGTTCCCTTTGTGCTAGATGAACGAACGTCTCTCCACATGCTCAGTTCTGAGAGATAAGTGTGTGTGAAAGCCGTCCTTCACCTAGCTTGTTGGGAACACAAAGTTTCTTTTCAGTTGCAAACTCCACTCCATACATATATATTGGGAGGTCCTAGCTCCAACTCGGTTTTACAGTGAAAACTGCAGGAACTTCAAACCGGCACTAGGAAACAGACTGAGAAACCAGAGTAAAAGTTTCTCCTGCAACCCGTTCCCTTTGTGCTAGATGAACGAACGTCTCTCCACATGCTCAGTCTGAGAGATAAGTGTGTGTGAAAGCCGTCCTTCACCTAGCTTGTTGGGAACACAAGTTTCTTTTCAGTTGCAAACTCCACTCCATACATATATATGGGGAGTACTAGCTCCAACTCGGTTTTACAGTGAAAACTGCAGGAACTTCAAAACGGCACTAGGAAACAGACTGAGAAACCAGAGTAAAAGTTTCTCCTGCAACCCGTTCCCTTTGTGCTAGATGAACGAACGTCTCTCCACATGCTCAGTTCTGAGAGATAATTGTGTGTGAAAGCCGTCCTTCACCTAGCTTGTTGGGAACACAAAGTTTCTTTTCAGTTGCAAACTCCACTCCATACATATATATGGGAGGTACAGCTCCAACTCGGTTTTACAGTGAAAACTGCAGGAACTTCAAACCGGCACTAGGAAACAGACTGAGAAACCAGAGTAAAACTTTCTCCTGCAACCCGTTCCCTTTGTGCTAGATGAACGAAAGTCTCTCCACATGCTCAGTTCTGAGAGATAAGTGTGTGTGAAAGCCGTCCTTCACCTAGCTTGTTGGGAACACAAAGTTTCTTTTCAGTTGCATAACTCCACTCCATACATATATATGGGGAGGTACTAGCTCCAACTCGGTTTTACAGTGAAAACTGCAGGAACTTCAAACCGGCAGTAGGAAACAGACTGAGATACATGAGTAAAACTTTCTCCTGCAACCCGTTCCGTTTGTGCTAGATGAACGAACGTCTCTCCACATGCTCAGTTCTGAGAGATAAGTGTGTGTGAAAGCCGTCCTTCACCTAGCTTGTTGGGAACACAAAGTTTCTTTTCACTTGCAAACTCCATTCATACATATATATGGGGAGCTCACTAACTCCAACTCGATTTACAGTGAAAACTGCAGGAAATTCAAACCGGCAGTAGAGAAACAGACTGAGAAACCAGAGTAAAAGTTTCTCCTGCAACCCGTTCCCTTTGTGCTAGATGAACGAAACGTCTCACCACATGCTCATTTCTGAGAGATAATTGTGTGTGAAAGCCGTCCTTCACCTAGCTTCTTGGGAACACAAAGATTTCTTTTCAGTTGCAAACTCCACTTCCATACATATATATGGGGAGGTAACAAGCCTCCAACTCGGTTTTACAGTGAAAACTGCAGGAAATTCAACCCGGCACTAGGAAACAGGCTGAGAAACCAGAGTAAAAGTTTCTCCTGCAACCCGTTCCTCTTTCGTGCTAGATGAACGAACGTCTCTCCACATGCTCAGTTCTGAGAGATAAGTGTGTGTGAAAGCCGTACTTCACTAGCTTGTTGGGAAAACAAAGTTTCTTTTCAGCTTGCAAACTCCACTCAATACAATGATATATGGGGAGGAGGTACTAGACTCCAACTCGATTTTACAGCTGAAAACATGCAGAACTTCAAACCTGACACTAAGAAACAGACTGGAAAGCAGCGTAAAAGTTTCTCCTGACCATCCCGTTCCCTTAGTGCTAGATTGAACGAACGTCTCTTCCACATTGCTCAGATTCTGAAGATATAGTGTGTGTGAACTCCTTCCTTCACCTAGCTTTTTGGGAACACAAAGTTTCTCTTTCAGCTTTTGCCAAATCCACTCCATACATATATATTCGGAGGCTAGTACAAGCTCCCAACTCGGTTTTACTAGTTAAAACTGCAGGAACTTCCAAACCTGGGGCAATAGGAACAGACTGACAACCAGAGTAAAACATTCTCCTGCAACACATTCCCTTTGTGCTAGATGAACGAACGTCTCTCCACATGCTCAATTCTGAGAGATAATTGTGTGAGAAAGCCGTCCTTCACATAGCTTCTTGGGAACACAAAGTTTCTTTTCAGTTGCATACACCAATCCATACATATAAATGGGGAGGTTCTAGCTCCAACCCGGTTTTACAGTGAAAACTGCAGGAACTTCAAGCCGGCACTAGGAAACAGACTGAGAAACATGAGTAAAAGTTTCTCCTGCAACCCGTTCCATTTGTGCTAGATGAATGAAAGTCTCTCCACATGCTCAGTTCTGAGAGATAAGTGTGTGTGAAAGCCGTCCTTCACCTAGCTTCTTGGGAACACAAAGTTTCTTTTAAGTTGCAAACTACACTCCATACATATATATGGAGAGGTTCTAGCTCCAACCTTATTTTACAGTGAAAACTGCAGGAACTTCAAATCGGCAGTATTAAACAGACTGAGAAACCAGAGTAACAGTTTCTCCTGCAACCCGTTCCCTTTGTGCTAGATGAACGAACGTCTCTCCACATGCTCATTTCTGAGAGATAATTGTTTGTGAAAGCCGTCCTTCACCTAGCTTCTTGGGAACACAAAGTTTCTTTTCAGTTGCAAACTTCACTCCATAAATATATATGGGGAGGAACAAGCTCCAACTGGATTTTACAGTGAAACCTGCAGGAAGTTAAAACCGGCACTAGGAAACAGACTGAGAAACCTGAGTAAAACTTTCTTCTGCAACCCGTTCCATTTGTGCTAGATGAACGAACGTCTCTCCACATGCTCAGTTCTGAGAGATATGTGTGTGTGAAAGCTGTACTTCACCTTGCTTGTTAGGAACACAAAGTTTCTTTTCAGTTGCAAACTCCAGTAAATACATATATATGGGGAGGTACTAGTTCCAAATCTGTTTTACAGTGA
>NW_022588803.1:0-9917 GCF_009834535.1 Camelus ferus | reverse complement strand
ATATGTATGGAGTGGTGTTTTGCAACTGAAAAGAAACTTTGAGTTCCCAACAAGCTAGGTGAAGGTCGGCTTTCAACCACACTTACATTTTAAAACTGAGCATGTGGAGGACTTTCGTTCAACTAGCACAAACGGAACGGGTTGCAGGAGAAATTTTACTCTGGCTTTCTCAGTGTGTTCTAATGCCGGTTGAATTTCCTGCAGTTTCACTGTAAAACCGAGTTGGAGGTATTACCCTCCCCATATATATGTATGGAGTGGCGTATGCAACTGAAAAGATACTGTGTTCCCAATAAGCTAAGTGAAGTAGAGTTTTCAACACACAATTCTCTCAGAACTGAGCATGTGATTGTCCTTCGTCATCTAGCACAAAGGGAACGGGCAGCAGGAGATTATTTTACTGGTTTCTCAGTGTGTTTCCTATTGCCGGTTGAAGTTCTCTGCAGTTTTCACTGTGATACCGTGTTTGGATCTGGTAACCTCCACATATATATGTAGGATTGGAGTTTGCAACAAAAAAATAATCTTGTGTTCAAACAAAGCTAGGTGAAGGACGGCTGTAACACACACTTTTCTCTCAGAACTGAGCATGTGGAGGGTCGTTCGTTCATCTAGCACAAGGGAAATTTTTGCAGGTGTTATTTTTACTCTGATTTCTCAGTGTTTTTCCAAGTGCCTGTATGAACTTCCTGCAGTTATCACTGTAAAACCGAGTTGGAGCTAGATCCTCCATATATATGTTTGAAGTGGAATTGCAACTGAAAAGAAACTTGTTTTCCCAACAAGCTAGGGAAGGACGGCTTTCACACCCACTTATCTCTCAAACTGACCATGTGGAGAACGTTCGTTCATTTAGCACAAACGGAATGGGTTTTTGCAGGGGAAACTTTTACTCTGGTATCTCACTGTGTGTTCTAGTGCCGGTTTGAAGTTCCTGCAGTTTTCACTGTAAAACCGAGGTGGAGCTTGTACCTCCCCATATACATGTATGGAGTGGTGTTAACAAATGAAAAGAAACTTTGTGTTCCCAAAAGCTAGGTGAAGGACGGCTTCACACACAATTATCTCTCAGATAACTGAGCATGTGGGACAGACGTCGTTCATCTAGCATAAAGTGAACGGGTGCAGGAGACACTATTATTCTGGTTTCTCAGTGTGTTTCCTAGAGCCGGTTTGAACTTCCTGCAGTATCAGTTTAAAACCGGTTGGAGCTGATATCTCCCCATATATATTAAGGTTTGGAGTTTGCTACTGAAAAGAAACTTTGTTTCCCAACAAGCTAGGTGAAGGACGGCTTTCACACACAAATATCTCTCAGAACTGAGCATGTGGAGAGTCGTTCGTTCATCTAGCACAAGTGAACGGGTTGCAGGAGAAATTTAACTCTGATTTTCAGTGTGTTCCTAGCGCCGGTTTGAAGTCCTGGAGATTCACTGTAAAATCGTGTTGGAGCTGGTAACTCCACATATATTGAAAAGCATTGGAGTTTGCAACTTAAAGAAACTTACTTTTCCCAACAAGCAAGGTGAAGGACGGCTTTCACACACAATTATCTATCAGAACTGAGCAGTGGAGAGTACGTTCGTTCATCTAGCACAAAGGGAATGGGTTCCAGGAGAAATTTTTACTGTGGTTTCTCAGTGTGTTTTCCTAGTGCTGGTTTGAGGTTCCTGCAGTTTTCACTGTAAAACCGAGTTGGAGGTATTACCTCCCCATATATATGTATGGAGTGGATTTTGCAACTAAAAAACTTTGTGTTTCAACAATCTAGGTTAAGGACGGCTTTCAAAGAAACTTTCTATCAGAACTGAGCATGTGGAGAGACGTTCGTTCATCGCGCAGCAAAGGGAACTTTTGCAGGAGAAACTCTTTACTCTGGTTTCTCAGTGTGTTTCCTAGTGCCGGTTTGATGTTACTGCCTTTCAGGTTAAAACAGTTGGAGCTTGTACGTCCCCATATATATGTATGGAGTGGCGTATGCAACTGAAAAGATACTTTGTGTTCCCAATAAGTTAAGTGAAGTAGAGCTTTCACACACAATTATCTCAGAACTGAGCATGTGTAGGTCCTTCGTTCATCTAGCAAAGGGAACGTGTAGCAGGAGAAATTTTACTCTGTTCCTCAGTGTGTTTCCTAGTGCCGGTTTGAAATTCCTGCAGATTTCACTGTAAAACCGACCGAGTTGGAGCTAGTACCTCCCCATATATATGTACGGAGTGGAGTTTGCAACTGAAAGAAACTTTGTTTCCAAACAAGATATTTGAAGTTTTCTTTCACACACACTTATCACTCAGAACTGATCATGTGGAGAGACGTTCGTTCATCTAGCACAAACGGAAAGGGTTGCAGGAGAAACTTTTACTCTGGTTTCTCAGTGTGTTTCCTAGTGCCGGTTTGAAATTTCTGCAGATTTCACTGTAAAACCAAGTTGGAGCTAGTACTTCCCCATATATATGTAAGGATTGGAGTTTGCAACAAAAATAAACTTTTGTTCCAAACAAGCTATGTGAAGGACGGCTTGTAACACACATTTTCTCTCGAACTGAGCATGTGGAGGGGCGTTCGTTCATCTAGCACAAAGGGAACGGTTTGCAGGAGTTATTTTTACTCTGATTTCTCAGTGTTTTTCCAAGTGCCTGTATGATCTTCCTGCAGTTGTCACTGTAAAACCGAGTTGGAGCTAGATCCTCCATATGTATGTTTGAAGTGGAGTTTGCAACTGAAAAGAAACTTTGTGTTCCCAACTAGCTAGTTGAAAGAAGGCTTTCACACCCACTTATGTCTCCGAACAGACCATGTGGGAGAGACGTTCGTTCATCTAGCACAAAGGGAATGGGTTGCATGGGAAACTTTTACTCTGGTATCTCACTGTGGTTTCCTAGTGCCGGTTTGAAGTTCCTGCAGTTTTTCACTGTAAAACCGAGGTGGAGCTTGTACCTCCCCATATACATGTATGGAGTGGTGTTAACAAATGAAAAGAAACTTTGTGTTCCCAAAAAGCTAGGTGAAGGACGGCTTTCACACACAATTATCTCTCATAACTGAGCATGTGGAGAGATGTTCGTTCATCTAGCACAAAAGAACGGGTTGCAGGAAAAACTTTACTCTGGTTTCTCAGTGTGTTTCCTAGTGCCGGTTTGAAGTTCATGCACTTTTCACTGTAAAACCGTGTTGGAGCTGTTACCTCCCCATATATATGTAAGGAGTGGAGTTTCTACTGAAAAGAAACTTTGTGTTCCCAACAAGCTAGGTGAAGGACGGCTTTCAAACACACATACCTCTCAGAACTGAGCATGTGGAAAGTCGTTCGTTCATCTAGCACAAAGGGAACGGGTTGCAGGAGAAACTTTAACTCTGATTTCTCAGTGTGTTTCCTAGCGCCGGTTTGAAGTTCCTGCAGTTTTCACTATAAAACCGAGTTGGAGCTAGTACCCCCCATATTATCTATGGAGTGGAGTTTGCAACTGTAAAGAAACTTTGTGTTCCCAACAAGATATGAATTTTGGATTTCACACAATTGTCCCTCAGAAGTGAGCATGTGGAGAGAAGTTCGATCATCTAGCACAAAGGGAACGGGTTGAAGGTTTTATCTTTACTCGGTTTCTCACTGTTTGTCCAAATGCCGGTTTGATCTTCCTGCAGTTATCATTGTAAAACAGAGTTGGAGCTATTACCTCCCCATATATATATTAAATGGAGTTTGCTCCTGAAAGGAACTTTGTGTTCCCAATAAGCTATGTGAATGACGGCTTTCACACACAATTATCTCTCAGAACTGAGCATGTGGAGAGACGTTGGTTCATCTAGCACAAAGGGAACGGTTTGCAAGGGAAAATTTTACTCTGGTTTCCCAGTGCTTTTCCAAGTGCCTGTTTGAAGTTCCTGCAGTTTTCACTATAAAACGGAGTTGGAGCTAGTACCACCCCATATATATGTATGAGTGGGTTTTGCAACTGAAAAGAAACTTTGAGTTCAGTACAAGCTAGGTGAAGATCGGCTTTCACACACAATTACATTTCAGAACTGAGCATGTGGAGAGACGTTCGTTCATCTAGCACAAAGGGAACGGGTTGCAGGAGAAAATTTTACTCTGGCTTTCTCAGTGTGTTTCCTAGTGCCGGTTTGATGTTCCTGCTGTTTTCAAGGTAAAACAGTGTAGGAGCTTGTATCTCCCCATATATATGTATGGAGTGGCATATGCAACTGAAAAGAAATTTTGTGTTCCCTATAAGCTAAGTGAAGTAGAGCTTTCACACACACTTATCTCTCATAACTGAGCATGTGGAGTGTCCTTCGTTCATCAGCACAAAGGGAACGGGTAGCAGGGGAAAGTTTTACTCTGGTTTTCAGTGTGTTTCCTAGTGCCGGTTTGAAGTTCCTGCAGATTTCACTATAAAACCGAGTTGGAGCTAGTACCTCCCCATATATATGTACGGAGTGGAGTTTGCAAGTGAAAAAAACTTTGTGTTTCCAACAATCTAGGTGAAGGATGGCTTTCACACACACAGATCTGTGAGAACTGAGCATGTGGAGAGTCGTTCGTTCATCTAGCACAAAGTGAACGGGTTGCAGGAGACACTTTTACTCTGGTTTCTCAGGGAGTTACGTAGAGCCGGATTGAACTTCCTGCAGTTATCACTGTAAAACTTTGTTGGAGCTGATAACTCCCCATATATATTTAAGGTTTGGAGTTTACAACTGAAAAGAACTTTGTGTCCCAACAAGCTAGGTGAAGGACGGCTTTCCACACTGATATATCTCAGAACTCAGCATGTGAGAGTCGTTCGTTCATCTAGCACAAAGGGAACGGGTTGCAGGAGAAACTTTAACTCTGATTTCTCAGTGTGTTCCTAGCGCCGGTTTGAAGTATTCCTGGAGATTTTACTGTAAAATCGTGTTGGAGCTGGTAACTCCCAATAATATGTAAGGATTGGTGTTTTGCCACTGAAATGAAACTATCTTTTCCCAACAAGCTAGGTGAAGGACGGCTTTCACACACACTTATCTCTCAGAACTCAGCATGTGGAGAGTCATTCGTTCATCTAGTACAAAGGGAATGGGTAGCAACGGAAGTTTTTACTCTGGATTCTTAGTGTGTTTCCTAATGCCGGTTTGAAGTTCCTGCAGTTTTCACTATAAAACCGAGTTGGAGCTAGTACCTCCCCATATATATGTATGGATTGGTGTTTGCAACTGAAAAGTAACTTTGAGTTCAGAAGAAGCTACGTGAAGTTCGGCTTTCACACACAATTATCTTTCAGAACTGAGCATGTGGGGGAGATACGTTCGTTCATCTAGCACAAAAGAACGGGTTTGCAGGATAAACTTTACTCTGATTTCTCAGTGTGTTTCCTAGTGCCGGTTTGAAGTTCCTGCAGTTTTCACTGTAAAACAGTGTTGGAGCTGGTACCTCCCCATACATATGTAAGGAGTGGAGTTTGCAACTTAAAAGAAACTTTGTGTTCACAAGAAGCTAGGTGAAGGACGGCTTTCACACAAACTTTTCTATCTGAACTGAGCATGTGTAGAGACGTTCGTTCATCTAGCACAAAGTGAACGGGTTGCAGGAGACACTTTTACTCTGGTTTCTCAGTGTGTTCCTAGAGCCGGTTTGAATTCCTGCAGTTATCAGTTTAAAACCGTGTTGAGCTGATACTCCCCATATATATTTAAGGTTGGGAGTTTGCTACGAAAAGAAACTTGTTTTCCCCAACAAGCTAGGTGAAGGACGGCTTTCACACACAATTATCTATCAGAACTGAGCATGTGTGAGTCGTTCGTTCATCTAGCACAAAGGGAATGAGTTCCAGGAGAAATTTTTACTGTGGTTTCTCAGTGTGTTTCCTAGTGCCGGTTTGAAGTTCCTGCAAGTTTTTCACTGTAAAACCGAGTTGGAGGTAATACCTCCCCATATATATGAATGGAGTGGAGTTTGCAACTGAAAAAACTTTGTGTTCCAACAATCTAGGTTAAGGACGGCTTTAAAGAAACTTTCTATCAGAAACTGAGCATGTGGAGAGACGTTCGTTCATTCCAGCACATAGGGAACGGTTTGCAGGAGAAACTTTTACTCTGGTTTTCTCAGTGTGTTCCTAGTGCCGGTTTGATGTTCCTGCTGTTTTCAAGTTAAAACCGAGTTGGATCTATTACCTCCCCTTATATATGTATGGAGTGGCGTATGCAACTGAAAAGATACTTTGTGTTCCCAATAAGCTAAGTGAAGTAGAGCTTTCACACACACTTATCTCTCAGAACTCAGCATGTGGAGAGTGGTTCGTTCATCTAGTACAAAGGAAATGGGTTGCAGGGGAAATTTTTACTCTGGATTCTCAGTGTGTTTCCTAGTGCCGGTTTGAAATTCTTGCAGATTTCACTATAAATCCGAGTTGGAGCAAGTACCTCCCCATATATATGTATAGAGTGGAGTTTGCAACTGAAAAGAAACTTTGTGTTCCCAACAAGATAGGTGAATTTTTGCTTTACACACACTTATCCCTCAGAACTGAGCATGTGGAGAGACATTCGTTCATCTAGCACAAAGGGAACGGGTTGCAGGAGTTATGTTTACTCTGGTTTCTCAGTGTTTTTCCAAATGCCGGTTTGATCTTCCTGCAGTTATCACTGTAAAACCGAGTTGGAGCTATTACCTCCCCATATATTTATTTGAAATGGAGTTTGCACCTGAAAGGAAACTTTGTGTTCCCAATAAGCTATGTGAAGGACGGCTTTCACACACAATTATCTCTCAGAACTGAGCATGTGGAGAGAAGATGGTTCATCTAGCACAAGGGAATTGTTTTGCAAGGGAAACTATTACTCTGGTTTCCCAGTGCTTTTCCAAGTGCCTGTTTGAAGTTCCTGCAGTTTTCAATATAAAATGGGTTTGGAGCTAGTACAACCCCATATATATGTATGGAGTGGTGTTTGCAACTGAAAAGAAACTTTGAGTTCCCAACAAGCTAGGTGAATGTCGGCTTTCACACACACTTACATTTTAAAACTGAGCATGTGGAGAGACTTTCGTTCAACTAGCACAAACGGAACGGGTTGCAGGAGAAATTTTACTCTGGCTTTCTCAGTGTGTTTCCTAATGCCGGTTTGAATTTCCTGCAGTTTTCACTGTAAAACCGAGTTGGAGGTATTACCTCCCCATATATATGTATGGAGTGGCGTATGCAACTGAAAAGATACATTGTGTTCCCAATAAGCTAAGTGAAGTAGAGTTTTCACACACAATTATCTCTCAGAACTGAGCATGTGGATTGTCCTTCGTCATCTAGCACAAAGGGAACGGGCAGCAGGAGATTATTTTACTCTGGTTTCT
This sequence comes from Camelus ferus, assembly GCF_009834535.1. Lineage (NCBI taxonomy): Eukaryota > Metazoa > Chordata > Mammalia > Artiodactyla > Camelidae > Camelus > Camelus ferus. The sequence continues at coordinate 2,593 of NW_022588803.1, read as the reverse complement.
CAGTGTGTTTCCTATTGCCGGTTTGAAGTTCCTGCAGTTTCACTGTGATACCGTGTTGATCTGGTACCTCCACATATATATGTAAGGATTGGAGTTTGCAACAAAAATATCTTTGTGTTCCAAACAAGCTAGGTGAAGGACGGCTGTAACACACACTTTCTCTCAGAACTGAGCATGTGGAGGGTCGTCGTTCATCTAGCACAAAGGGAACTTTTGCAGGTGTTATTTTTACTCTGATTTCTCAGTGTTTTTCCAAGTGCCTGTATGAACTTCCTGCAGTTATCACTGTAAAACCGAGTTGGAGCTAGATCCTCCATATATATGTTTGAAGTGGAATTTGCAACTGAAAAGAAACTTTGTTTTCCCAACAAGCTAGGTGAAGGACGGCTTTCACACCCACTTATCTCTCAGAACTGACCATGTGGAGAGACGTTCGTTCATTTAGCACAAACGGAATGGGTTGCAGGGGAAACTTTTACTCTGGTATCTCACTGTGTGTTCTAGTGCCGGTTTGAAGTTCCTGCAGTTTTCACTGTAAAACCGAGGTGGAGCTTGTACCTCCCCATATACATGTATGGAGTGGTGTTAACAAATGAAAAGAAACTTTGTGTTCCCAAAAAGCTAGGTGAAGGACGGCTTTCACACACAATTATCTCTCATAACTGAGCATGTGGACAGACGTTCGTTCATCTAGCATAAAGTGAACGGGTTGCAGGAGACACTATTATTATCTGGTTTCTCAGTGGTGTTTCCTAGAGCCGGTTTGAACTTCCTGCAGTTATCAGTTTAAAAACCGTGTTGGAGCTGATATCTCCACCATATATTTAAGGTTTGGAGTTTGCTACTGAAAAGAAACTTTGTTTTCCCAACAAGCTAGGTGAAGGACGGCTTTCACACACAAATATCTCTCAGAACTGAGCATGTGGAGAGTCGTTCGTTCATCTAGCACAAAGTGAACGGGTTGCAGGAGAAATTTAACTCTGATTTCTCAGTGTGTTTCCTAGCGCCGGTTTGAAGTTCCTGGAGATTTCACTGTAAAATCGTGTTGGAGCTGGTAACTCCACATATATATGAAAGGATTGGAGTTTGCAACTTAAAAGAAACTTACTTTTCCCAACAAGCAAGGTGAAGGACGGCTTTCACACACAATTATCTATCAGAACTGAGCATGTGGTGAGTCGTTCGTTCATCTAGCACAAAGGAATGGGTTCCAGGAGAAATTTTTACTGTGGTTTCTCAGTGGTGTTCCTAGTGCTGGTTTGAGGTTCCTGCAGTTTCACTGTAAACCGAGTTGGAGGTATTACCTCCCATATATATGTATGGAGTGGATTTTGCAACTAAAAAAATTTTTTGTTTCCAACAATCTAGGTTAAGGACGGGCTTTCAAAGAAAACTTTCTATCAGAAACTGAGCATGTGGAGAGACGTTCGTTCATCGAGCACAAAGGGAACATTTTGCAGGAGAAACTATTACTCTGGTTCTCAGTGTGTTTCCTAGTGCGGTTTGATGTTACTGCTCTTTTCAAGGTAAAACAGTTTTGGAGCTTGTACGTCCCCATATATATGTATGGAGTGGTGTATGCAACTGAAAAGATACTTTGTGTTCCCAATAAGCTAAGTGAAGTAGAGCTTTCACCAAAAACAATTATCTCTCAGAACTGAGCATGTGTAGGTCCTTCGTCATCTAGCACAAAGGGAACGTTGTAGCAGGAGAAAGTTTTACTCTGGTTCCTCAGTGTGTTTCCTAGTGCCGGTTTGAAATTCCTGCAGATTTCACTGTAAACCGAGTTGGAGCTAGTACCTCCCCATATATATGTACGGAGTGGGTTTGCAACTGAAAAGAAACTTGTTTTCCAAACAAGATATTTGAGAGTTCTTCTTTCACACAACACTTATCACTCAGAACTGATCATGTGGAGAGACGTTCGGTCATCTAGCACAAACGGAAAGGGTTGCAGGAGAAAATTTACTCTGGTTTTCTCAGTGTGTTTCCTAGTGCCGGTTTTGAAATTTCTGCAGATTTCACTGTAAAACCAAGTTGGAGCTAGTACCTCCCCATATATATGTAAGGATTGGAGTTTGCAACAAAAATAAACTTTGTGTTCCAAACAAGCTATGTGAAGGACGGCTGTTTCTGTAACACACACTTTTCTCTCGAACTGAGCATGTGGAGAGGGGCGTGTTCATCTAGCACAAAGGGAACGGTTTGCAGGAGTATTTTACTCTGATTTCTCAGTGTTTTTCCAAGTGCTGTATGATCTTCCTGCAGTGTCACTGTAAAACCGAGTTGGAGCTAGATCCTCCTATGATGTTTGAAGTGGAGTTTGCAACTGAAAGAAACTTTGTGTTCCCAAACTAGCTAGTGAAAGAAGGCTTTCACACCCACTTATGTCTGACAGACCATGTGGAGAGACGTTCGTTCATCTAGCACAAAGGGAATGGGTTGCATGGGAAACTTTTACTCTGGTATCTCACTGTTTATCGTGCCGGTTTGAAGTTCCTGCAGTTTTCACTGTAAAACCGAGGTGGAGCTTGTACCTCCCCATATACATGTATGGAGTGGTGTTAACAAATGAAAGAAACTTTGTGTCCCA
>NW_022588802.1:0-9930 GCF_009834535.1 Camelus ferus | reverse complement strand
GGAGTGGAGTTTGCAATGAAAAGAACTTTGTGTTCCCCAACAAGCTAGGTGAAGTACGGCTTTCACACACACTAATCTCTCAGAACTGAACATGTGGAGAGACGTTCGTTCATCTAGCACAATAGGAACGGGTTGTAGGAGAAACTTTTACTCTGGTTTCTCAGTCTGTTTCCTAGTACCGATTTGAAGTTCCTGCAGTTTTCAATGTAAAACTGTTTTGGAGCTAGTACGTCCCCATATATATTTATGGAGAGGAGTTTGCAACTGAAAAGAAACTATGTGTTCCCAACAAGCTAGGTGAAGGACGGCTTTCACACACACTTATCTCTCAGAACTGAGCATGTGGAGAGACGTTCGTTCATCTAGCACAAAGGGAACGGGTTGCAGGAGAAACTTTTACTCTGGTTTCTCAGTCTGTTTCCTAGTGCCGTTTTTAAGTTCCTGCATTTTTCACAGTAAAACCGTGGTTGGAGCTAGTACCTCCCCATATATATTTATGGAGTGGAGTTTGCAACTGAAAAGAAACTTTGTCTTCTAAACAAGCTAGTTGAAGAACGGCTTTCACACACACTTATCTCTCAGAATTGAGCATGTGGAGAAACGTTCGTTCATCTAGCACAAAGGGAACGGGTTGCAGGAGAAACTTTTACTCTGGTTTCTCAGTCTGTTTCCTAGTGCTAGTTTGAAGTTCCTGCAGTTTTCACTTTAAAACCCAGTTGGAGCTAGTACTTCGCCATATATATATATGGAGTGGAGTTTGCAACTGAAAAGAAATTTTGTGTTCCCAACAAGCTAGTTGAAGTACGGCTTTCACACACACTTATCTCTCAGAACTGAGCATGTGGAGAGTCGTTCGTTCATCTAGCACAAAGTGAAAGGGTTGCAGGGGAAACTTTTTCTCTGGTTTCTCAGTCTGTTTCCTAGTGCCAGTTTGAAGTTCCTGCAGTTTTCATTGTAAAACCCAGAAGGAGCTAGTACCTCCCCATATATATATATGGAGTGGAGTTTCCAACTGAAAAGAAACTTTGTGTTCCCAACAAGATAGGTGAAGGACGGATTTCACACACACTTATTTCTCAGAACTGAGCATATGGAGAGATGTTCGTTCATCTAGCACAAAGGGAACGGTTTGGTGGAGAAACTTTTACTCTGGTTTCTCAGTCTGTTTCCTAGTGCCCGTTTGAATTTCCTGCAGTATTCACTGTAAAACCGAGTTGGAGCTAGTAACTCCCCATATATTTGTATGGAGTTAATTTTACAACTGAATAGAAACTATCGGTTCCCAACAAGGAAAGTGAAGGAAGGCTTTCACACACAATTATCTTTCAGAACTGAGCATGTGGAGAGACGTTCGTTCATCTAGCACAAAGGAAACTGGTTGCAGGAGAAACTTTTACTCAGGTTTGTCAGTCTGTTTCCTAGTGCCGGTTTGAATTTCCTGCAGTTTTCACTCTAAAACAGAGTTGGAGCTAGTCCCTCCCCATATATATGTATGGAGTGGATTTTGCAACTGAAAAGAAACTTTGTGTTCCAACAAGCTATGTGAAGGACGGGTTTCACACACACTTATCTCTCAGAACTGAGCATGTGGAGAGACGTTCGTTCATCTAGCAAAAAGGGTAAGGGTTGCAGGAGAAACGTTTATTCTGGTTTCCCAGACTGCTTCCTAGTGCCCGTTTGAAGTTCCTGCAGTTTTCACTGTAAAACCCAGTTGGAGCTAGTACCTCGCCATATATATATATGGAGTGGAGTTTGCATCTGAAAAGAAATTTTGTGTTCCCAACAAGCTAGGTGAAGGAAGGCTTTCAAACACACTTATCTCTCAGAACTGAGCATGTTAGGAGACGTTCGTTCATCTAGCACAAAAGGAACGTGTTGTAGGAGAAACTTTTACTCTGGTTTCTCATTCTGTTTCCTAGTTCCAGTTTGAAATTCCTTCAGTTTTCACTGTAAAATAAGTTGGAGCTAGTACTTCCCCTTATATGTGTATGTTGAGGAGATTGCAACTGAAAAGAAAATTTGTGTACCCAACAAGCTAGGTGAAGGACGGCTTTCATACACACTTATCTCTCAGAACTGAGCATGTGGAGACGTTCGTTCATCTAGCACAAAAGGAACGGGTTGAAGGAGAAACTTTTACTCTGGTTTCTCAGTCTGTTTACTAGTGCCGGTTTGATGTTCCTTCAGTTTTCACTGTAAAACAGAGTTGGAGCTAGTACCACCCCATATGTATGTATGGATTGGAGTTTAGAACTGAAAAGATACTTTGTGTTCCCAACAAGCTAGGTGAAGGACGGCTTTCACACACACTTATCTCTCAGAACTGAGCATGTGGAGAGACGTTCGTTCATATAGCACAAAGGGAACGGGTTGCAGGAGAAACTTTTACTCTGATTTCTCAGTTTGTTTCCTAGTACTGGTTTGAAGTTCCTGCAGTTTTCAATGTAAACCGTGTTGGAGCTAGTACCTCCCATATATATATCTGGAGTGGAGTTTGCAACTGAAAAGAAACTTTGTGTTCCCAAAAAGCTAGGTGAAGTACGGCTTTCACACACACATATCTCTCAGAACTGAGCATGTGAAGAGACGTTCGTTCATCTAGCACAATGGGAACGGGTTGCAGGGGAAACTATTACTCTGGTTTCTCAGTCTGTTTCCTAGTGCCGGTTTGAAGTTCCTGCAATTTTCACTCTAAAACAGAGTTGGAGCTTGTACCTCCCCATATATATGTATGGAGTGGTGTTTGCACCTGAAAGAAACTTTGTGTTCCCAACAAGCTGGTTGAAGTACGGCTTTCACACACACTTATCTCTCAGAACTGAGCATGTGGAGAGTCTTTCGTTCATCTAGCACAAAGGGAAAGGGTTGCAGGAGAAACTTTTTCTCTGGTATCTCAGTCTGTTTCCTAGTGCCAGTTTGAAGTTCCTGCAGTTTTCATTGTAAAACACAGAAGGAGCTAGTACCTCCCCATATATATATATGGAGTGGAGTTTGCAACTGAAAAGAAACTTTGTGTTCCCAACAAGATAGGTGAAGGACGGCTTTCACACAAACTTATTATCAAAACTGACCATATGGAGAGAAGTTCGTTCATCTAGCACAAAGGGAACGGGTTGGAGGAGAAACTTTTACTCTGGTTTCTCAGTCTGTTTCCTAGTGCCGGTTTGAATTTCCTGCAGTTTTCACTGTAAAACCGAGTTGGAGCTAGTACCTCCCCATATATATGTATGGAGTGAATTTTGCAACTGAAAAGAAACTATGGGTTCCCAACAAGGAAGTTGAAGGACCTCTATCACACACAATTATCCTTCAGAACTGAGCATGTGGAGAGACGTTCGTTCATCCAGCACAAAGGAAACGGGTTGCAGGAGAAACTTTTACTCAGGTTTGTCAGTCTGTTTCCTAGTGCCGGTTTGAATTTCTGCAGTTTTCACACTAAAACAGAGTTGGAGCTAGTACCTCCCCATATATATGTATGGAGTGGGTGTTGCAACTGAAAAGAATATTTGTGTTCCAAAAAGCTAGGTGAAGGACGGCTTTCTCACACACGTGTCTCTCAGAACTCAGCATGTGGAGAGACGTTCGTTCATCTAGCACAAAGCTAAAGGTTTGAAGGAGAAACGTTTACTCTGGTTTCCCAGACTGCTTCCTAGTGCCCGTTTGAAGTTCCTGCAGTCTTCCCTGTAAAACCCAGTTGGAGATAGTACCTCCCCATATATTTGTATGGAGTGGAGTTTGCCAACTAAAAAGAAACTATGTGTTCCCAAGAAGCTAGTTGAAGCACGGCTTTCACACACAATTATCTCTCAGAACTGAGCATGTGGAGAGACGTTCGTTCATCTAGCAAAAAGGGAACGGGTTGCAGGAGAAACTTTTACACTGGTTTCTCAGTCTGTTTCCTAGTGCCGGTATGAAGTTCCTGCAGTTTTCACGGTAAAACAGATTTGGAGCTAGTACCTCCCCTTATATATGTATGTTGTGGAGTTTGCTACTGAAAAGAAACTTTTTGTTCCCAACAGGCTTGGTGAAGGACGGCTTTCACACACACTTATACTTCAGAACTGAGCATGTGGAGAGACGTTCGTTCATCTAGAACAAAGGGAATGTGTTGCAGGAGAAACTTTTACTCTGGTTTCTCAGTCTGTTTCTTAGTGCCGGTTTGAAGTTCCTGCAGTTTTCACTGTAAAACCGAGTTGGACCTAGTACCTCCCCATATATATGTATGGAGTGGATTTTGCAAATGAAAAGAAACTTTGTGTTCCCAACAAGGAAGATGAAGGACGGCTTTAACACACACTTATCTATGAGAACTGAGCATGTGGAGAGACGTTCGTTCATCTAGTACAAAGGGAAAGGGTTGCAGGAGAAACTTTTACTCTGGTTTCTCACTCTGTTTTCTAGTGCCGGTTTGAATTTCCTACAGTTTTCACTGTAAAACAGATTTGGAGTTGGTAACTCCCCATATATATGTATGGAGTGGATTTTGCAACTGAAAAGAAACTTTGTGCTCCCAACAAGCTAGGTGAAGGACGGTTTTCACACACAAATATTTCTCCGATCTGAGCATGTGGAGAGACGTTCGTTCATCTAGCACAAAGGGAACGGGTTGCAGGGGAAACTTTTACTCTGGTTTCTCAGTCTGTTTCCTAGTGCCGGTTGAGTTTCCTGCCATTTTCACTGTAAAACACAGTTGGAGCTAGTACCTCCCCATATTTATGTAAGGAGTGGAGTTTGCAACTGAAGAGAAACTTTGTGTTCCCAACAAGTTAGGTGAAGCTCGGCTTTCACACACAATTATCTCTCAGAACTGAGCATGTGGAGAGACGTTCGTTCATCTAGCACAAAGGGAACGGGTTGCAGGAGAAACTTTTACTCTGGTTCTCAGTCTGTTTCCTATTGCCGGTTAGAAGTTCCTGCGGTTTTCACTGTAAAACGAAGTGGGTTTTAGTACCTCCCCATATATATGTATGGAGTGGAGTTTGCAACTGAAAGAAACATTGTGTTCCCAAAAAGCTAGGTGAAGGACGGCTTTCACACACACTTATCTCTCAGAACTGAGCATGTGGAGAGAAATTCGTTCATCTAGCAAAAAGAACGGGTTGTAGGTGAAACTTTTACTCTGGGGTCTCAGTCTGTTTGCTAGTGCCGTTTTGAAGTTCCTGCAGTTTTCACTGTAAAACCGAGTTGTATCTAGTACCATCCCATATATATGTATGGAGTGGAGTTTGAAACTGTAAAATCTTTGTGTTCCCAACAATCTAGGTGAAGGACGGCTTCACACACAATTATCTCTCAGATCTGATCATGAAGAGAGACTTTCGTTCATCTAGCACAAAGGGAACGGGTTGTAAGAGAAACTTTTACTCTGGTTTCTCAGTCTGTTTCCTAGTGCCGGTTTGAAGTTCCTGCAGTTTTCACTGTAAAACGGAGTTGGAGCTAGTAACTCCCCATATATATGTATGGAGTGGATTTTGCAACTGAAAAGAAACTTTGTGTTCCCAACAAGCTAGGTGAAGGACGGCTTTCACACACACTTATCTCTCAGAACTGAGCATGTGGAGAGACGTTCGTTCATCTAGCACAAAGGGAACGGGTTGCCGGAGAAACTTTTACTCTGGTTTCGCAGACTGTTTCCTAGTGCCGGTTTGAAGTTCCTGCAGTTTTCACTGTAAAACAGATTTGGAGCTAGTACCTCCCCTTATATATGTATGTTGTGGAGTTTGCTACTGAAAAGAAACTTTGTGTTCCCAACCAGCTAGTTGAAGGACGGCTTTCACACACACTTATCTCTCAGAACTGAGCATGTGGAGAGACGTTCGTTCATCTAGCACAAAGGGAACGGGTTGAAGGATAAACTTTTACTCTGATTTCTCAGTCTGTTTCTTAGTGCCGGTTTGAATTTCCTGCAGTTTTCACTGTAAAACAGAGTTGGAGCTAGTACCTCCCATATAGATAATTATGGAGTGGATTTTGCAACTGAAAAGTAACTTTGTGTTCCCAACAAGCTAGGTGAAGGGCGGCTTTCACACACACTTATCTCTCAGAACTGAGCATGTGGAGAGACGTTCGTTCATGTAGCACAAATAGAACGGGTTGCAGTAGAAACTTTTATTCTGGTTTCTCAGTCTGTTTCCTAGTGCCGGTTTGAAGTTCCTGCAGTTTTCACTGTAAAAGTGAGTTGGAGCTTTGAACTCCCCATATATATGTATGGATTGGAGTTTGTAACTTAAAAGAAACTTTGTGTTCACTACAAGCTAGGTGAAAGTCGGCTTTCACACACACTTATCTCTCAGAACTGAGCATGTGAAGAGACTTTCGTTCATCTAGCACAAAGGGAACGGGTTGCATTGGCAAATTTTACTCTGGTTTCTCAGTCTGTTTCCTGGTTCCCGTTTGATGTTCCTGCAGTTTTCAATGTAAAACAGAGTTGGAGCTAGTACCTACATTTATATTTGTATGTTGTGGAGTTTGCAACTGAAAAGAAAATTTGTGTTCCCAACAAGCTAGGTGAAGGACGGCTTTCACACACACTTATCTCTCAGAACTGGGCATGTAGAGAGACGTTCGTTCATCTAGCACACAGGGAACGTGTTGCAGGAGAAACTTTTTCTCTGATTTCCCAGTCTGTTTCCTAGTGCCAGTTTGAAGTTCCTGCAGATTTCATTGTAAAACCCAGAAGGAGCTAGTACCTCCCCATATATATATATAGTGGAGTTTGCAACTGAATAGAAACTTTGTGTTCCCAACAAGATAGGTGAAGGACGGCTTTCACACACAATTATCTCTCAGAACTGAGCATATGGAGAGACGTTCGTTCATCTAGCACAAAGGGAACGGGTTGCAGGAGAAAGTTTTACTCTGGTTTCTCAGTCTGTTACCTAGTACCGGTTTGATGTTCCTGCAGTTTTCACTGTAAAACCGAGTTGGAGCTTGTACCTCCCCATATATATGTATGGAGTGGATTTTGCAACTGAAAAGAATCTTTGTGATCCAACAAGCTAGGTGAAGGACGGCTTTCACACACACTTATCTCTCAAAACTGAGCATGTGGAGAGACGTTCGTTCATCTAGCACAAAGGGAACGGGTTGCAGGAGAAACTTTTACTCTGGTTTCTCACTCTGTTTTCTAGTGCCGGTTTGAATTTCCTACAGTTTTCACTGTAAAACAGAGTTGGAGCTAGTACCTCCCCATATATATGTATGGAGTGGATTTTGCAACTGAAAAGAAACTTTGTGTTCTCAACAAGCTAGGTGAAGGACAGTTTTCAAACACAAATATTTTCCGAACTGAGCATGAGGAGAGACGTTCGTTCATCTAGCACAAAGTGAACGGGTTGCAGGGGAAAATTTTACTCTTGTTTCTCAGTCTGTTTCCTGGTGCCCGTTTGAAGTTCCTGCAGTTTTCAATGTAAAACAGTGTTGGAGCTAGTACTTACACTTATATTTGTATCTTGTGGAGTTTGCAACTGAAAAGAATCTTTGTGTTCCCAACAAGCTAGGTGAAGGACGGCTTTCACACACACTTATCTCTCAGAACGGGGCATGTGGAGAGACGTTCGTTCATCTAGCACAAAGGGAACGGATTGCAGGAGAAACTTTTTCTCTGGTTTCTAAGTCTGTTTCCTAGTGCGAGTTTGAAGTATTTGCAGATTTCATTGTAAAACCCAGAAGGAGCTAGTACCTCCCCATATATACATATGGCGTGGAGTTTGCAACTGAATAGAAACTTTGTGTTCCCAACAAGATAGGTGAAGGGCGGCTTTCACACACACTTATCTCTCAGAACTGAGCATGTGGAGAGACGTTCGTTCATCTAGCACAAAGGGAACGGGTTGTAGGAGAAACATTTACTCTGGTTTCTCAGTCTGTTTCCTAGTGCCGTTTTTAAGTTCCTGCATTTTTCACTGTAAAACCGTGGTTGGAGCTAGTACCTCCCCATATATATTTATGGAGTGGAGTTTGCTCCTGAAAAGAAATTTTGTCTTCCCAACAAGATAGTTGAAGAACGGCTTTCACACACACTTGTCTCTCAGAAGTAATCATGTGGAGAGACGTTCGTTAATCTAGCACAAAGGGAACTGGTTGCAGGAGAAACTTTTACTGTGGTTTCTCAGTCTGTTTCCTAGTGCCAGTTTGAAGTTCCTGCAGTTTCCACTGTAAAACGGAGTTGGAGCTAGTAACTCCCCATATATATGTATGGAGTGGATTTTGCAACTGAAAAGAAACTTTGTGTTCCCAACAAGCTAGGTGAAGGACGGCTTTCACACACACTTATCTCTCAGAACTGAGCATGTGGAGAGACGTTCGTTCATCTAGCACAAAGGGAACGGGTTGCCGGAGAAACTTTTACTCTGGTTTCGCAGACTGTTTCCTGGTGCCCGTTTGAAGTTCCTGCAGTTTTCACTGTAAAACAGATTGGAGCTAGTACCTCCCCTTATATATGTATGTTGTTGGAGTTTGCTACTGAAAAGAAACTTTGTGTTCCCAACCAGCTAGTTGAAGGACGGCTTTCACACACACACTTATCTCTCAGAACTGAGCATGTGGAGAGACGTTCGTTCATCTAGCACAAAGGGAACGGGTTGAAGGATAAACTTTTACTCTGATTTCTCAGTCTGTTTCTTAGTGCCGGTTTGAATTTCCTGCAGTTTTCACTGTAAAACAGAGTTGGAGCTAGTACCCTCCCATATAGTAATTATGGAGTGGGATTTTGCAACTGAAAAAGTAACTTTGTGTTCCCAACAAGCTAGGTGAAGGGCGGCTTTCACACACACTTATCTCTCAGAACTGAGCATGTGGAGAGACGTTCGTTCATGTAGCACAAATAGAACGGGTTGCAGTAGAAACTTTATTCTGGTTTCTCAGTCTGTTTCCTAGTGCCGGTTTGAAGTTCCTGCAGTTTTCACTGTAAAAGTGAGTTGGAGCTCTGAACTCCCCATATATATGTATGGATTGGAGTTTTGCAACTTAAAAGAAACTTTGTGTTCACTACAAGCTAGGTGAAAGTCGGCTTTCACACACACTTATCTCTCAGAACTGAGCATGTGAAAGAGACTTTCGTTCATCTAGCACAAAGGGAACGGGTTGCATTGGCAAATTTTACTCTGTTTTCTCAGTCTGTTTCCTGGTTCCAGTTTGATGTTCCTGCAGTTTTTCAATGTAAAACAGAGTTGGAGCTAGTACCTACATTTAATATTTGTATGTTGTGGAGTTTGCAACTGAAAAGAAAATTTTTGTTCCCAACAAGCTAGGTGAAGGACGGCTTTCACACACACTTATCCTCTCAGAACTGGGCATGTAGAGAGACGTTCGTTCATCTAGCACACAGGAAAACGTGTTGCAGGAGAAACTTTTTCTCTGATTTCCCAGTCTGTTTTCCTAGTGCCAGTTTGAAGTTCCTGCAGATTTCATTGTAAAACCCAGAAGGAGCTAGTACCTCCCCATATATATATATAGTGGAGTTTGCAACTGAATAGAAACTTTGTGTTCCAACAAGATAGGTGAAGGACGGCTTTCACACACAATTATCTCTCAGAACTGAGCATATGGAGAGACGTTCGTTCATCTAGCACAAAGGGAACGGGTTGCAGGAGAAAGTTTTACTCTGGTTTCTCAGTCTGTTACCTAGTACCGGTTTGATTGTTCCTGCAGTTTCACTGTAAAAACCGAGTTGGAGCTTGTACCTCCCCATATATATGTATGGAGTGGATTTGCAACTGAAAAGAATCTTTGTGATCCAACAAGCTAGGTGAAGGACGGCTTTCACACACACTTATCTCTCAAAACTGAGCATGTGGAGAGACGTCGTTCATCTAGCACAAAGGGAACGGGTTGCAGGAGAAACTTTTACTGTTTCTCACCTGTTTTCTAGTGCCGGTTTGAATTTCCTACAGTTTCACTGTAAAACAGAGTTGGAGCTAGTACCTCCCC
>NW_022588801.1:0-9933 GCF_009834535.1 Camelus ferus | reverse complement strand
TGGAGAGACGTTCGTTCATTAGGCACAAAAGGGAACAGGTTGCAAGGAGAAAACTTTGACTCTGGTTCTAAAAGTCATGTTTCCTAGTATGGCCCGGTTTGAAATGTTCCTGCAGTTTTTCCATGTAAAACCGAGTTGGAGCTAGTACGCTCCCCATATATATAGTACGGGAGTGAAGTTGTGCACTGAAAAGAAACTTTGTGTTCCCAACAAGCTAGGTGAAGGACGGCTTTCACACACACTTATCTCTCAGAACTGAGCATGTGGGAGAGACGTTCGTTCATCTAGCACAAAGGGAACGGGTTGCAGGAGAAACTTTTACTCTGGTTTCTCAGTCTGTTTCCTAGTGCCGTTTGAAGTTCCTGCAGTTTTCACTGTAAAACCGAGTTGGAGCTAGTACCTCCCCATATATATGTATGGAGTGGAGTTTGCAACTGAAAAGAAACTTTGTGTTCCCAACAAGCTAGGTGAAGGAACGGCTTTCACACACACTTATCTCTCAGAACTGAGCATGTGGAGAGACGTTCGTTCATCTAGCACAAAGGGAACGGGTTGCAGGAGAAACTTTTACTCTGGGTTCTCAGTCTGTTTCCTAGTGCCGGTTTGAAGTTCCTGCAGTTTTCACTGTAAAACCGAGTTGGAGCTAGTACCTCCCCATATATATGTATGGAGTGGAGTTTGCAACTGAAAAGAAACTTTGTGTTCCCAACAAGCTAGGTGAAGGACGGCTTTCACACACACTTATCTCTCAGAACTGAGCATGTGGAGAGACGTTCGTTCATCTAGCACAAGGGAACGGGTTGCAGGAGAAACTTTTACTCTGGGTTCTCAGTCTGTTTCCTAGTGCCGGTTTGAAGTTCCTGCAGTTTTCACTGTAAAACCGAGTTGGAGCTAGTACCTCCCCATATATATGTATGGAGTGGAGTTTGCAACTGAAAAGAAACTTTGTGTTCCCAACAAGCTAGGTGAAGGACGGCTTTCACACACACTTATCTCTCAGAACTGAGCATGTGGAGAGACGTTCGTTCATCTAGCACAAAGGGAACGGGTTGCAGGAGAAACTTTTACTCTGGTTTCTCAGTCTGTTTCCTAGTGCCGGTTTGAAGTTCCTGCAGTTTTCACTGTAAAACCGAGTTGGAGCTAGTACCTCCCCATATATACTTATGGAGTGGCAGTTTGCAACTGAAAGAAACTTTGTGTTCCCAACAAGCTAGGTGAAGGACGGCTTTCACACACACTTATCTCTCAGAACTGAGCATGTGGAGAGACGTTCGTTCATCTAGCACAAAGGGAACGGGTTGCAGGAGAAACTTTTACTCTGGTTTCTCAGTCTGTTTCCTAGTGCCGGTTTGAAGTTCCTGCAGTTTTCACTGTAAAACCGAGTTGGAGCTAGTACCTCCCCATATATATGTATGGAGTGGAGTTTGCAACTGAAAAGAAACTTTGTGTTCCCAACAAGCTAGGTGAAGGACGGCTTTCACACACACTTATCTCTCAGAACTGAGCATGTGGAGAGACGTTCGTTCATCTAGCACAAAGGGAACGGGTTGCAGGAGAAACTTTTACTCTGGTTTCTCAGTCTGTTTCCTAGTGCCGGTTTGAAGTTCCTGCAGTTTTCACTGTAAAACCGAGTTGGAGCTAGTACCTCCCCATATATATGTATGGAGTGGAGTTTGCAACTGAAAAGAAACTTTGTGTTCCCAACAAGCTAGGTGAAGGACGGCTTTCACACACACTTATCTCTCAGAACTGAGCATGTGGAGAGACGTTCGTTCATCTAGCACAAAGGGAACGGGTTGCAGGAGAAACTTTTACTCTGGTTTCTCAGTCTGTTTCCTAGTGCCGGTTTGAAGTTCCTGCAGTTTTCACTGTAAAACCGAGTTGGAGCTAGTACCTCCCCATATATATGTATGGAGTGGAGTTTGCAACTGAAAAGAAACTTTGTGTTCCCAACAAGCTAGGTGAAGGACGGCTTTCACACACACTTATCTCTCAGAACTGAGCATGTGGAGAGACGTTCGTTCATCTAGCACAAAGGGAACGGGTTGCAGGAGAAACTTTTACTCTGGTTTCTCAGTCTGTTTCCTAGTGCCGGTTTGAAGTTCCTGCAGTTTTCACTGTAAAACCGAGTTGGAGCTAGTACCTCCCCATATATATGTATGGAGTGGAGTTTGCAACTGAAAAGAAACTTTGTGTTCCCAACAAGCTAGGTGAAGGACGGCTTTCACACACACTTATCTCTCAGAACTGAGCATGTGGAGAGACGTTCGTTCATCTAGCACAAAGGGAACGGGTTGCAGGAGAAACTTTTACTCTGGTTTCTCAGTCTGTTTCCTAGTGCCGGTTTGAAGTTCCTGCAGTTTTCACTGTAAAACCGAGTTGGAGCTAGTACCTCCCCATATATATGTATGGAGTGGAGTTTGCAACTGAAAAGAAACTTTGTGTTCCCAACAAGCTAGGTGAAGGACGGCTTTCACACACACTTATCTCTCAGAACTGAGCATGTGGAGAGACGTTCGTTCATCTAGCACAAAGGGAACGGGTTGCAGGAGAAACTTTTACTCTGGTTTCTCAGTCTGTTTCCTAGTGCCGGTTTGAAGTTCCTGCAGTTTTCACTGTAAAACCGAGTTGGAGCTAGTACCTCCCCATATATATGTATGGAGTGGAGTTTGCAACTGAAAAGAAACTTTGTGTTCCCAACAAGCTAGGTGAAGGACGGCTTTCACACACACTTATCTCTCAGAACTGAGCATGTGGAGAGACGTTCGTTCATCTAGCACAAAGGGAACGGGTTGCAGGAGAAACTTTTACTCTGGTTTCTCAGTCTGTTTCCTAGTGCCGGTTTGAAGTTCCTGCAGTTTTCACTGTAAAACCGAGTTGGAGCTAGTACCTCCCCATATATATGTATGGAGTGGAGTTTGCAACTGAAAAGAAACTTTGTGTTCCCAACAAGCTAGGTGAAGGACGGCTTTCACACACACTTATCTCTCAGAACTGAGCATGTGGAGAGACGTTCGTTCATCTAGCACAAAGGGAACGGGTTGCAGGAGAAACTTTTACTCTGGTTTCTCAGTCTGTTTCCTAGTGCCGGTTTGAAGTTCCTGCAGTTTTCACTGTAAAACCGAGTTGGAGCTCGTACCTCCCCATATATATGTATGGAGTGGAGTTTGCAACTGAAAAGAAACTTTGTGTTCCCAACAAGCTAGGTGAAGGACGGCTATTCACACACACTTATCTCTCAGAACTGAGCATGTGGAGAGACGTTCGTTCATCTAGCACAAAGGGAACGGGTTGCAGGAGAAACTTTTACTCTGGTTTCTCAGTCTGTTTCCTAGTGCCGGTTTGAAGTTCCTGCAGTTTTCACTGTAAAACCGAGTTGGAGCTAGTACCTCCCCATATATATGTATGGAGTGGAGTTTGCAACTGAAAAGAAACTTTGTGTTCCCAACAAGCTAGGTGAAGGACGGCTTTCACACACACTTATCTCTCAGAACTGAGCATGTGGAGAGACGTTCGTTCATCTAGCACAAAGGGAACGGGTTGCAGGAGAAACTTTTACTCTGGTTTCTCAGTCTGTTTCCTAGTGCCGGTTTGAAGTTCCTGCAGTTTTCACTGTAAAACCGAGTTGGAGCTCGTACCTCCCCATATATATGTATGGAGTGGAGTTTGCAACTGAAAAGAAACTTTGTGTTCCCAACAAGCTAGGTGAAGGACGGCTTTCACACACACTTATCTCTCAGAACTGAGCATGTGGAGAGACGTTCGTTCATCTAGCACAAAGGGAACGGGTTGCAGGAGAAACTTTTACTCTGGTTTCTCAGTCTGTTTCCTAGTGCCGGTTTGAAGTTCCTGCAGTTTTCACTGTAAAACCGAGTTGGAGCTAGTACCTCCCCATATATATGTATGGAGTGGAGTTTGCAACTGAAAAGAAACTTTGTGTTCCCAACAAGCTAGGTGAAGGACGGCTTTCACACACACTTATCTCTCAGAACTGAGCATGTGGAGAGACGTTCGTTCATCTAGCACAAAGGGAACGGGTTGCAGGAGAAACTTTTACTCTGGTTTCTCAGTCTGTTTCCTAGTGCCGGTTTGAAGTTCCTGCAGTTTTCACTGTAAAACCGAGTTGGAGCTAGTACCTCCCCATATATATGTATGGAGTGGAGTTTGCAACTGAAAAGAAACTTTGTGTTCCCAACAAGCTAGGTGAAGGACGGCTTTCACACACACTTATCTCTCAGAACTGAGCATGTGGAGAGACGTTCGTTCATCTAGCACAAAGGGAACGGGTTGCAGGAGAAACTTTTACTCTGGTTTCTCAGTCTGTTTCCTAGTGCCGGTTTGAAGTTCCTGCAGTTTTCACTGTAAAACCGAGTTGGAGCTAGTACCTCCCCATATATATGTATGGAGTGGAGTTTGCAACTGAAAAGAAACTTTGTGTTCCCAACAAGCTAGGTGAAGGACGGCTTTCACACACACTTATCTCTCAGAACTGAGCATGTGGAGAGACGTTCGTTCATCTAGCACAAAGGGAACGGGTTGCAGGAGAAACTTTTACTCTGGTTTCTCAGTCTGTTTCCTAGTGCCGGTTTGAAGTTCCTGCAGTTTTCACTGTAAAACCGAGTTGGAGCTAGTACCTCCCCATATATATGTATGGAGTGGAGTTTGCAACTGAAAAGAAACTTTGTGTTCCCAACAAGCTAGGTGAAGGACGGCTTTCACACACACTTATCTCTCAGAACTGAGCATGTGGAGAGACGTTCGTTCATCTAGCACAAAGGGAACGGGTTGCAGGAGAAACTTTTACTCTGGTTTCTCAGTCTGTTTCCTAGTGCCGGTTTGAAGTTCCTGCAGTTTTCACTGTAAAACCGAGTTGGAGCTAGTACCTCCCCATATATATGTATGGAGTGGAGTTTGCAACTGAAAAGAAACTTTGTGTTCCCAACAAGCTAGGTGAAGGACGGCTTTCACACACACTTATCTCTCAGAACTGAGCATGTGGAGAGACGTTCGTTCATCTAGCACAAAGGGAACGGGTTGCAGGAGAAACTTTTACTCTGGTTTCTCAGTCTGTTTCCTAGTGCCGGTTTGAAGTTCCTGCAGTTTTCACTGTAAAACCGAGTTGGAGCTAGTACCTCCCCATATATATGTATGGAGTGGAGTTTGCAACTGAAAAGAAACTTTGTGTTCCCAACAAGCTAGGTGAAGGACGGCTATTCACACACACTTATCTCTCAGAACTGAGCATGTGGAGAGACGTTCGTTCATCTAGCACAAAGGGAACGGGTTGCAGGAGAAACTTTTACTCTGGTTTCTCAGTCTGTTTCCTAGTGCCGGTTTGAAGTTCCTGCAGTTTTCACTGTAAAACCGAGTTGGAGCTAGTACCTCCCCATATATATGTATGGAGTGGAGTTTGCAACTGAAAAGAAACTTTGTGTTCCCAACAAGCTAGGTGAAGGACGGCTTTCACACACACTTATCTCTCAGAACTGAGCATGTGGAGAGACGTTCGTTCATCTAGCACAAAGGGAACGGGTTGCAGGAGAAACTTTTACTCTGGTTTCTCAGTCTGTTTCCTAGTGCCGGTTTGAAGTTCCTGCAGTTTTCACTGTAAAACCGAGTTGGAGCTAGTACCTCCCCATATATATGTATGGAGTGGAGTTTGCAACTGAAAAGAAACTTTGTGTTCCCAACAAGCTAGGTGAAGGACGGCTTTCACACACACTTATCTCTCAGAACTGAGCATGTGGAGAGACGTTCGTTCATCTAGCACAAAGGGAACGGGTTGCAGGAGAAACTTTTACTCTGGTTTCTCAGTCTGTTTCCTAGTGCCGGTTTGAAGTTCCTGCAGTTTTCACTGTAAAACCGAGTTGGAGCTAGTACCTCCCCATATATATGTATGGAGTGGAGTTTGCAACTGAAAAGAAACTTTGTGTTCCCAACAAGCTAGGTGAAGGACGGCTTTCACACACACTTATCTCTCAGAACTGAGCATGTGGAGAGACGTTCGTTCATCTAGCACAAAGGGAACGGGTTGCAGGAGAAACTTTTACTCTGGTTTCTCAGTCTGTTTCCTAGTGCCGGTTTGAAGTTCCTGCAGTTTTCACTGTAAAACCGAGTTGGAGCTAGTACCTCCCCATATATATGTATGGAGTGGAGTTTGCAACTGAAAAGAAACTTTGTGTTCCCAACAAGCTAGGTGAAGGACGGTATTCACACACACTTATCTCTCAGAACTGAGCATGTGGAGAGACGTTCGTTCATCTAGCACAAAGGGAACGGGTTGCAGGAGAAACTTTTACTCTGGTTTCTCAGTCTGTTTCCTAGTGCCGGTTTGAAGTTCCTGCAGTTTTCACTGTAAAACCGAGTTGGAGCTAGTACCTCCCCATATATATGTATGGAGTGGAGTTTGCAACTGAAAAGAAACTTTGTGTTCCCAACAAGCTAGGTGAAGGAAGGCTTTCACACACACTTATCTCTCAGAACTGAGCATGTGGAGAGACGTTCGTTCATCTAGCACAAAGGGAACGGGTTGCAGGAGAAACTTTTACTCTGGTTTCTCAGTCTGTTTCCTAGTGCCGGTTTGAAGTTCCTGCAGTTTTCACTGTAAAACCGAGTTGGAGCTAGTACCTCCCCATATATATGTATGGAGTGGAGTTTGCAACTGAAAAGAAACTTTGTGTTCCCAACAAGCTAGGTGAAGGACGGCTTTCACACACACTTATCTCTCAGAACTGAGCATGTGGAGAGACGTTCGTTCATCTAGCACAAAGGGAACGGGTTGCAGGAGAAACTTTTACTCTGGTTTCTCAGTCTGTTTCCTAGTGCCGGTTTGAAGTTCCTGCAGTTTTCACTGTAAAACCGAGTTGGAGCTAGTACCTCCCCATATATATGTATGGAGTGGAGTTTGCAACTGAAAAGAAACTTTGTGTTCCCAACAAGCTAGGTGAAGGACGGCTTTCACACACACTTATCTCTCAGAACTGAGCATGTGGAGAGACGTTCGTTCATCTAGCACAAAGGGAACGGGTTGCAGGAGAAACTTTTACTCTGGTTTCTCAGTCTGTTTCCTAGTGCCGGTTTGAAGTTCCTGCAGTTTTCACTGTAAAACCGAGTTGGAGCTAGTACCTCCCCATATATATGTATGGAGTGGAGTTTGCAACTGAAAAGAAACTTTGTGTTCCCAACAAGCTAGGTGAAGGACGGCTTTCACACACACTTATCTCTCAGAACTGAGCATGTGGAGAGACGTTCGTTCATCTAGCACAAAGGGAACGGGTTGCAGGAGAAACTTTTACTCTGGTTTCTCAGTCTGTTTCCTAGTGCCGGTTTGAAGTTCCTGCAGTTTTCACTGTAAAACCGAGTTGGAGCTAGTACCTCCCCATATATATGTATGGAGTGGAGTTTGCAACTGAAAAGAAACTTTGTGTTCCCAACAAGCTAGGTGAAGGACGGCTTTCACACACACTTATCTCTCAGAACTGAGCATGTGGAGAGACGTTCGTTCATCTAGCACAAAGGGAACGGGTTGCAGGAGAAACTTTTACTCTGGTTTCTCAGTCTGTTTCCTAGTGCCGGTTTGAAGTTCCTGCAGTTTTCACTGTAAAACCGAGTTGGAGCTAGTACCTCCCCA
Source organism: Camelus ferus (assembly GCF_009834535.1). Classification (NCBI taxonomy): domain Eukaryota; kingdom Metazoa; phylum Chordata; class Mammalia; order Artiodactyla; family Camelidae; genus Camelus; species Camelus ferus. The sequence goes on along the minus strand of NW_022588801.1, from coordinate 2,303 downwards.
TATATATGTATGGAGTGGAGTTTGCAACTGAAAAGAAACTTTGTGTTCCCAACAAGCTAGGTGAAGGACGGCTTTCACACACACTTATCTCTCAGAACTGAGCATGTGGAGAGACGTTCGTTCATCTAGCACAAAGGGAACGGGTTGCAGGAGAAACTTTTACTCTGGTTTCTCAGTCTGTTTCCTAGTGTCGTTTTGAAGTTCCTGCAGTTATCACTGTAAAACACAGTTGGAGCTAGTACCTCCCCATATATGTGTATGGAGTGCAGTTTGCAACTGAAAATAACTTTGTGTTCCCAACTAGCTAGGTGAAGGACGGTATTCACACACACTTATCTCTCAGAACTGAGCATGTGGAGAGACGTTCGTTCATCTAGCACAAAGGGAACGGGTTGCAGGAGAAACTTTTACTCTGGTTTCTCAGTCTGTTTCCTAGTGCCGGTTTGAAGTTCCTGCAGTTTTCACTGTAAAACCGAGTTGGAGCTAGTACCTCCCCATATATATGTATGGAGTGGAGTTTGCAACTGAAAAGAAACTTTGTGTTCCCAACAAGCTAGGTGAAGGACGGCTTTCACACACACTTATCTCTCAGAACTGAGCATGTGGAGAGACGTTCGTTCATCTAGCACAAAGGGAACGGGTTGCAGGAGAAACTTTTACTCTGGTTTCTCAGTCTGTTTCCTAGTGCCGGTTTGAAGTTCCTGCAGTTTTCACTGTAAAACCGAGTTGGAGCTAGTACCTCCCCATATATATGTATGGAGTGGAGTTTGCAACTGAAAAGAAACTTTGTGTTCCCAACAAGCTAGGTGAAGGACGGCTTTCACACACACTTATCTCTCAGAACTGAGCATGTGGAGAGACGTTCGTTCATCTAGCACAAAGGGAACGGGTTGCAGGAGAAACTTTTACTCTGGTTCTCAGTCTGTTTCCTAGTGCCGGTTTGAAGTTCCTGCAGTTTTCACTGTAAAACCGAGTTGGAGCTAGTACCTCCCCATATATATGTATGGAGTGGAGTTTGCAACTGAAAAGAAACTTTGTGTTCCCAACAAGCTAGGTGAAGGACGGCTTTCACACACACTTATCTCTCAGAACTGAGCATGTGGAGAGACGTTCGTTCATCTAGCACAAAGGGAACGGTTGCAGGAGAAACTTTTACTCTGGTTTCTCAGTCTGTTTCCTAGTGCCGGTTGAAGTTCCTGCAGTTTTCACTGTAAAACCGAGTTGGAGCTAGTACCTCCCCATATATATGTATGGAGTGGAGTTTGCAACTGAAAAGAAACTTTGTGTTCCCAACAAGCTAGGTGAAGGAAGGCTTTCACACACACTTATCTCTCAGAACTGAGCATGTGGAGAGACGTTCGTTCATCTAGCACAAAGGGAACGGGTTTGCAGGAGAAACTTTTACTCTGGTTTCTCAGTCTGTTTCCTAGTGCCGGTTTGAAGTTCCTGCAGTTTTCACTGTAAAACCGAGTTGGAGCTCGTACCTCCCCATATATATGTATGGAGTGGAGTTTGCAACTGAAAAGAAACTTTGTGTTCCCAACAAGCTAGGTGAAGGACGGCTTTCACACACACTTATCTCTCAGAACTGAGCATGTGGAGAGACGTTCGTTTCATCTATCAGAAAGGGAACGGTTTGCAGGAGAAACTTTTACTCTGGTTTCTCAGTCTGTTTCCTAGTGCCGGTTTGAAGTTCCTGCAGTTTTCACGGTAAAACCGAGTTGGAGCTCGTACCTCCCCATATATATGTATGGAGTGGAGTTTGCAACTGAAAGAAACTTTGTGTTCCCAACAAGCTAGTTGAAGGACAGCTTTCAACACCACTTATCTCTCAGAACTGAGCATGTGGAGAGACGTTCGTTCATCTAGCACAAAGGGAACGGGTTGCAGGAGAAAGTTATACTCTGGTTTCTCAGTCTGTTTCCTAGTGCCGGTTTGAAGTTCCTGCAGTTTCACTGTAAAACCGAGTTGGAGCTAGTACCTCCCCATATATGTGTATGGAGTGCAGTTTGCAACTGAAAATAACTTTGTGTTCCCAACTAGCTAGGTGAAGGACGGCTTTCACACACACTTATCTCTAAGACTGAGCATGTGGAGAGACGTTCGTTCATCTTAGCACAAAGGGAACAGGTTGCAGGAGAAACTTATACTCTGGTTTCTTTTTAATCTGTTTCCTCGTGCCGGTTTGAAGTTCCTGCAGTTTTCACTGTAAAACAGAGTTGGAGCTAGACCTCCCCCATATATATGTATAAAGTGGGGTTTGCAACTGAAAGAAACTTTGTGTTCCCAACAAAACTAGGTGA
>NW_022588800.1:0-9937 GCF_009834535.1 Camelus ferus | reverse complement strand
GTGAAAACTGCAGGAACTTCAAACCGGCATAGGAAACAGACTGAGAAAGCCACAGTTAAAAGTTTCTCCTCACAACCCGTTCCATTTGTGCTAGATGAACGAACGTCTCTCCACATGCTCAGTTTGAGAGATAAGTGTTTGTGAAAGCCGTCCTCAACTAGCTGTTGGGAACACAAAGTTTCTTTTCAGTTTCCAACTCCACTCCATATATATAGGGAAGGAACTAGCTCCAACTCGGTTTACAGTGAAAACTGCAGGAACTTCAAAACCGGCACTAGAAACAGACTGAGAAAGCAGAGTAAAAGTACTCCTCCAACCAGTTATTTTGTGCTAGATGAACGAACATCTCTCCACATGCTCAGTTTTGAGAGACAAGTGTTTGTGAAAGCCGTACTTCAACTATTTTGTTGGGAACACAAAAGTTTCTTTCAGTTTCCAACTCCACTCCAGATATATATGGGAAGGTATAGCTCGAACTCGTTTTACAATGAAAACTGCAGGAATTCCAAACCGGCACTAGGAAACAGACTGAGAAACCAGAGTAAAAGTTTCTCCTGCCACCCGTTCCCTTTGTGCTAGATGAACGAAGTCTCTCCACTGCTCAGTTTTGATAGATACGTGTGTGAAAGCATACTTCAACTAGCTTGTTGGGAACACAAAGTTTCTTTTCAGTTTCCAACTCCAATCCATACATATATTGGGAAGGTACTAGCTCCAAATCGGTTTTACAGTGAAAACTGCAGGAACTTCAAACGGCACTAGGAAACAGACTGAGAATCAACACTAAACAGTTCTCCTGCAACCGTCCCTTTGTGCTAGATGAACGAAACGTCTCTCCACATGCTCGGTTTTGAGAGGATATGTGTGTGAAAGCCATTCTTCAAACTAGCTTGTTGGGAAAACAAAGTTTCTTTTCAGATTCGAACTCCACTCCATACATATATATGGGAAGGTACTAGCTCCAACTCGGTTTTACAGTGAAAACTGCAGGAACTTCAACCGGCACTAGGAAACAGATGAGAAACCACAGTAAAAGTTACTCCTGCAACCCGTTCCCTTTGTGCTAGATGAACGAACGTCCTCCACATGCTCAGTTTGAGAGATAAGTGTGTGTGAAAGCCGTCCTTCAACTACCTTGTTGGGAACACAAAGTTTCTTTTCAGTTTCCACTCCACTCCATACATATATATGGGAAGGTACTAGCCCACCTCGGTTTTACTGTGAAAAACTGCAGGAACATCAAACCAGCACTAGGAAAACAGACTGAGAAACCAGCGTAAAAGTTTCCCCTGCAAAAAGTTCCCTTTGTGCAGATGAACGAACGGCTCCCACATGCTCACGTTGAGAGATAATTGTGTGGTGAAAGCGTCCTTCAACAGCTTGTGGGAACACAAAGTTTTTTCAGTTTCCTACTCCACTCCATACATATATATGGGAAGGACCTTAGCTCCAACTCGGTTTTACATTGAAAACTGCAGGAACTTCAAACCGGCACTAGGAAAACAGGACTGAGAAACCAGAGTAAAAGTTTCTCCTGCCACCGTTCCCTTTGTGCTAGATGTAAAGACAACGTCTCTCCACATGCTCAGTTTTGAAAGATAAGTGTGTGTGAAAGCCTGTACTTCAACTAGCTTGTTGGGAACACAAAGTTTCTTTTCAGTTTCCATCTCCACTCCATCATATATATGGGAAGCTACTAGCTCCAATCGGTTTTATAGTGAAAACTGCAGGAACTTCAAACCGGCAATAGGAAAGACTGAGAAACCACAGTACAAGTTTCTCCTGCAAAAAGTTCCCTTTGTGCTAGATGAACGAACGGTATCTCTCCACATGCTCAGTTTTCGAGAGATAAGTGTGTGTGAAAGCCGTACTTCACCTAGGCTTGTTGGGAACACAAAGTTTCCTTTTCAGTTGCAAACTCCACTCCATACATATATATGGGGAGGTACTAGCTCCAACTCGGTTTTACAGTGAAAACTGCAGGAACTTCAAACCGGCACTAGGAAACAGACTGAGAAACAGAGTAAAAGTTTCTCCTGCAACCCGTTCCCTTTGTGCTAGATGACGAACGTCTCTCCACATGCTCAGTTCTGAGAGATAAGTGTGTGTGAAAGCCGTCCTTCAACTAGCTTGTTGGGAACACAAAGTTTCTTTTCAGTTGCCAACTCCACTCCATACATATATATGGGAAGTGGTACTAGCTCCAACTCGGTTTTACAGTGAAAACTGCAGGAACTTCAAACCGGCACTAGGAAACAGACTGAGAAACCAGAGTAAAGTTTCTCCTGCCAACCCGTTCCCTTTGTGCTAGATGAACGAACGTCTCTCCACATGCTCAGTTCTGAGAGATAAGTGTGTGTGAAAGCCGTCCTTCAACTAGCTTGTTGGGAACACAAAGTTTCTTTTCAGTTGCAAACTCCACTCCATACATATATATGGGAAGGTACTAGCTCCAACTCGGTTTACAGTGAAACTGCAGGAACTTCAAACCGGCACTAGGAAACAGACTGAGAAACCAGAGTAAAAGTTTCTCCTGCAACCGTTCCCTTTGTGCTAGATGAACGAACGTCTCTCTGCATGCTCAGTTCTGAGAGATAAGTGTGTGTGAAAGCCGTCCTTCACCTAGCTTGTTGGGAACACAAAGTTTCTTTTCAGTTTGAAACTCCACTCCATACATATATATTGGAGGTTCTAGCTCCAACTCGGTTTTACAGTGAAAACTGCAGGAACTTCAAACCGGCACTAGGAAACAGACTGAGAAACCAGAGTAAAGTTTCTCCTGCAACCCGTTCCCTTTGTGCTAGATGAACGAACGTCTCTCCACATGCTCAGTTCTGAGAGATAAGTGTGTGTGAAAGCCGTCCTTCAACTAGCTTGTTGGGAACACAAAGTTTCTTTTCAGTTGCAAACTCCACTCCATACATATATATGGGGAGGTACTAGCTCCAACTCGGTTTTACAGTGAAAACTGCAGGAACTTCAACCGGCACTAGGAAACAGACTGAGAAACCAGAGTAAAAGTTTCTCCTGCAACCCGTTCCCTTTGTGCTAGATGAACGAACGTCTCTCCACATGCTCAGTTCTGAGAGATAAGTGTGTGTGAAAGCCGTCCTTCAACCTAGCTTGTTGGGAACACAAAGTTTCTTTTCAGTTGCAAACTCCACTCCATACATATATATGGGAGGTACTAGCTCCAACTCGGTTTTACAGTGAAAACTGCAGGAACTTCAAACCGGCACTAGGAAACAGACTGAGAAACCAGAGTAAAAGTTTCTCCTGCAACCCGTTCCCTTTGTGCTAGATGAACGAACGTCTCTCCACATGCTCAGTTCTGAGAGATAAGTGTGTGTGAAAGCCGTCCTTCAACTAGCTTGTTGGGAACACAAAGTTTCTTTTCAGTTGCAAACTCCACTCCATACATATATATGGGAGGTACTAGCTCCAACTCGGTTTTACAGTGAAAACTGCAGGAACTTCAAACCGGCACTAGGAAACAGACTGAGAAACCAGAGTAAAAGTTTCTCCTGCAACCCGTTCCCTTTGTGCTAGATGAACGAACGTCTCTCCACATGCTCAGTTCTGAGAGATAAGTGTGTGTGAAAGCCGTCCTTCAACTAGCTTGTTGGGAACACAAAGTTTCTTTTCAGTTGCAACTCCACTCCATACATATATATGGGAAGGTACTAGCTCCAACTCGGTTTTACAGTGAAAACTGCAGGAACTTCAAACCGGCACTAGGAAACAGACTGAGAAACCAGAGTAAAAGTTTCTCCTGCAACCCGTTCCCTTTGTGCTAGATGAACGAACGTCTCTCCACATGCTCAGTTTCTGAGAGATAAGTGTGTGTGAAAGCCGTCCTTCAACTAGCTTGTTGGGAACACAAAGTTTCTTTTCAGTTTCAAACTCCACTCCATACATATATATGGGAAGGTACTAGCTCCAACTCGGTTTTACAGTGAAAACTGCAGGAACTTCAAACCGGCACTAGGAAACAGACTGAGAAACCAGAGTAAAAGTTTCTCCTGCAAACCGTTCCCTTTGTGCTAGATGAACGAACGTCTCTCCACATGCTCAGTTTGAGAGATAAGTGTGTGTGAAAGCCGTCCTTCAACTAGCTTGTTGGGAACACAAAGTTTCTTTTCAGTTTGCCAAACTCCACTCCATACATATATATGGGAAGGTACTAGCTCCAACTCGGTTTTACAGTGAAAACTGCAGGAACTTCAAACCGGCACTAGGAAACAGACTGAGAAACCAGAGTAAAAGTTTCTCCTGCAACCCGTTCCCTTTGTGCTAGATGAACGAACGTCTCTCCACATGCTCAGTTCTGAGAGATAAGTGTGTGTGAAAGCCGTCCTTCAACTAGCTTGTTGGGAACACAAAGTTTCTTTTCAGTTTCCAACTCCACTCCATACATATATATGGGAAGGTACTAGCTCCAACTCGGTTTTACAGTGAAAACTGCAGGAACTTCAAACCGGCACTAGGAAACAGACTGAGAAACCAGAGTAAAAGTTTCTCCTGCAACCCGTTCCCTTTGTGCTAGATGAACGAACGTCTCTCCACATGCTCAGTTCTGAGAGATAAGTGTGTGTGAAAGCCGTCCTTCACCTAGCTTGTTGGGAACACAAAGTTTCTTTTCAGTTTCCAACTCCACTCCATACATATATATGGGAGGTACTAGCTCCAACTCGGTTTTACAGTGAAAACTGCAGGAACTTCAAACCGGCACTAGGAAACAGACTGAGAAACCAGAGTAAAAGTTTCTCCTGCAACCCGTTCCCTTTGTGCTAGATGAACGAACGTCTCTCCACATGCTCAGTTTGAGAGATAAGTGTGTGTGAAAGCCGTCCTTCAACTAGCTTGTTGGGAACACAAAGTTTCTTTTCAGTTTCCAACTCCACTCCATACATATATATGGGAAGGTACTAGCTCCAACTCGGTTTTACAGTGAAAACTGCAGGAACTTCAAACCGGCACTAGGAAACAGACTGATAAACCACAGTAAAAGTTTCTCCTGCAACCCGTTCCCTTTGTGCTAGATGAACGAACGTCTCTCCACATGCTCAGTTTTGAGAGATAAGTGTGTGTGAAAGCCGTCCTTCAACTAGCTTGTTGGGAACACAAAGTTTCTTTTCAGTTTCCAACTCCACTCCATACATATATATGGGAAGGTACTAGCTCCAACTCGGTTTTACAGTGAAAACTGCAGGAACTTCAACCGGCACTAGGAAACAGACTGAGAAAGCAGAGTAAAGTTTCTCCTGCAACCCGTTCCCTTTGTGCTAGATGAACGAACGTCTCTCCACATGCTCAGTTTTGAGAGATAAGTGTGTGTGAAAGCCGTCCTTCAACTAGATTGTTGGGAACACAAAGTTTCTTTTCAGTTTCCAACTTCACTCCATACATATATATGGGAAGGTACTAGCTCCAACTCGGTTTTACAGTGAAAACTGCAGGAACTTCAAACCGGCACTAGGAAACAGACTGAGAAACCAGAGTAAAAGTTTCTCCTGCAACCCGTTCCCTTTGTGCTAGATGAACGAACGTCTCTCCACATGCTCAATTTTGACAGATAAGTGTGTGTGAAAGCCGTCCTTCAACTAGCTTGTTGGGAACACAAAGTTTCTTTTCAGTTTCCAACTCCACTCCATACATATATATGGGAAGGTACTAGCTCCAACTCGGTTTTACAGTGAAAACTGCAGGAACTTCAAACCGGCACTAGGAAACAGACTGAGAAACCAGAGTAAAAGTTTCTCCTGCAACCCGTTCCCTTTGTGCTAGATGAACGAACGTCTCTCCACATGCTCAGTTTTGAGAGATAAGTGTGTGTGAAAGCCGTCCTTCAACTAGCTTGTTGGGAACACAAAGTTTCTTTTCAGTTCGAAACTCCACTCCATACATATATATGGGGAGGTACTAGCTCCAACTCGGTTTTACAGTGAAAACTGCAGGAACTTCAAACCGGCACTAGGAAACAGACTGAGAAACCAGAGTAAAAGTTTCTCCTGCAACCCGTTCCCTTTGTGCTAGATGAACGAACGTCTCTCCACATGCTCAGTTCTGAGAGATAAGTGTGTGTGAAAGCCGTCCTTCACCTAGCTTGTTGGGAACACAAAGTTTCTTTTCAGTTGCAAACTCCACTCCATACATATATATGGGAGGTACTAGCTCCAACTCGGTTTTTACAGTGAAAACTGCAGGAACTTCAAACCGGCACTAGGAAACAGACTGAGAAACCAGAGTAAAGTTTCTCCTGCAACCCGTTCCCTTTGTGCTAGATGAACGAACGTCTCTCCACATGCTCAGTTCTGAGAGATAAGTGTGTGTGAAAGCCGTCCTTCACCTAGCTTGTTGGGAACACAAAGTTTCTTTTCAGTTGCCAACTCCACTCCATACATATATATGGGAAGGTACTAGCTCCAACTCGGTTTTACAGTGAAAACTGCAGGAACTTCAAACCGGCACTAGGAAACAGACTGAGAAACCAGAGTAAAAGTTTCTCCTGCAACCCGTTCCCTTTGTGCTAGATGAACGAACGTCTCTCCACATGCTCAGTTCTGAGAGATAAGTGTGTGTGAAAGCCGTCCTTCAACTAGCTTGTTGGGAACACAAAGTTTCTTTTCAGTTTCCAACTCCACTCCATACATATATATGGGAAGGTACTAGCTCCAACTCGGTTTTACAGTGAAAACTGCAGGAACTTCAAACCGGCACTAGGAAACAGACTGAGAAACCAGAGTAAAAGTTTCTCCTGCAACCCGTTCCCTTTGTGCTAGATGAACGAACGTCTCTCCACATGCTCAGTTTGAGAGATAAGTGTGTGTGAAAGCCGTCCTTCAACTAGCTTGTTGGGAACACAAAGTTTCTTTTCAGTTTCAAACTCCACTCCATACATATATATGGGAAGGTACTAGCTCCAACTCGGTTTTACAGTGAAAACTGCAGGAACTTCAAACCGGCACTAGGAAACAGACTGAGAAACCAGAGTAAAAGTTTCTCCTGCAACCCGTTCCCTTTGTGCTAGATGAACGAACGTCTCTCCACATGCTCAGTTCTGAGAGATAAGTGTGTGTGAAAGCCGTCCTTCAACTAGCTTGTTGGGAACACAAAGTTTCTTTTCAGTTGCAAACTCCACTCCATACATATATATGGGAAGGTACTAGCTCCAACTCGGTTTTACAGTGAAAACTGCAGGAACTTCAAACCGGCACTAGGAAACAGACTGAGAAACCAGAGTAAAAGTTTCTCCTGCAACCCGTTCCCTTTGTGCTAGATGAACGAACGTCTCTCCACATGCTCAGTTCTGAGAGATAAGTGTGTGTGAAAGCCGTCCTTCAACTAGCTTGTTGGGAACACAAAGTTTCTTTTCAGTTTCCAACTCCACTCCATACATATATATGGGAAGGTACTAGCTCCAACTCGGTTTTACAGTGAAAACTGCAGGAACTTCAAACCGGCACTAGGAAACAGACTGAGAAACCAGAGTAAAAGTTTCTCCTGCAACCCGTTCCCTTTGTGCTAGATGAACGAACGTCTCTCCACATGCTCAGTTTTGAGAGATAAGTGTGTGTGAAAGCCGTCCTTCAACTAGCTTGTTGGGAACACAAAGTTTCTTTTCAGTTTCCAACTCCACTCCATACATATATATGGGAAGGTACTAGCTCCAACTCGGTTTTACAGTGAAAACTGCAGGAACTTCAAACCGGCACTAGGAAACAGACTGAGAAACCAGAGTAAAAGTTTCTCCTGCAACCCGTTCCCTTTGTGCTAGATGAACGAACGTCTCTCCACATGCTCAGTTTTGAGAGATAAGTGTGTGTGAAAGCCGTCCTTCAACTAGCTTGTTGGGAACACAAAGTTTCTTTTCAGTTTCCAACTCCACTCCATACATATATATGGGAAGGTACTAGCTCCAACTCGGTTTTACAGTGAAAACTGCAGGAACTTCAAACCGGCACTAGGAAACAGACTGAGAAACCAGAGTAAAAGTTTCTCCTGCAACCCGTTCCCTTTGTGCTAGATGAACGAACGTCTCTCCACATGCTCAGTTCTGAGAGATAAGTGTGTGTGAAAGCCGTCCTTCACCTAGCTTGTTGGGAACACAAAGTTTCTTTTCAGTTGCAAACTCCACTCCATACATATATATGGGAAGGTACTAGCTCCAACTCGGTTTTACAGTGAAAACTGCAGGAACTTCAAACCGGCACTAGGAAACAGACTGAGAAACCAGAGTAAAAGTTTCTCCTGCAACCCGTTCCCTTTGTGCTAGATGAACGAACGTCTCTCCACATGCTCAGTTCTGAGAGATAAGTGTGTGTGAAAGCCGTCCTTCAACTAGCTTGTTGGGAACACAAAGTTTCTTTTCAGTTGCAAACTCCACTCCATACATATATATGGGAGGTACTAGCTCCAACTCGGTTTTACAGTGAAAACTGCAGGAACTTCAAACCGGCACTAGGAAACAGACTGAGAAACCAGAGTAAAAGTTTCTCCTGCAACCCGTTCCCTTTGTGCTAGATGAACGAACGTCTCTCCACATGCTCAGTTCTGAGAGATAAGTGTGTGTGAAAGCCGTCCTTCAACTAGCTTGTTGGGAACACAAAGTTTCTTTTCAGTTTCCAACTCCACTCCATACATATATATGGGAAGGTACTAGCTCCAACTCGGTTTTACAGTGAAAACTGCAGGAACTTCAAACCGGCACTAGGAAACAGACTGAGAAACCAGAGTAAAAGTTTCTCCTGCAACCCGTTCCCTTTGTGCTAGATGAACGAACGTCTCTCCACATGCTCAGTTCTGAGAGATAAGTGTGTGTGAAAGCCGTCCTTCACCTAGCTTGTTGGGAACACAAAGTTTCTTTTCAGTTGCAAACTCCACTCCATACATATATATGGGAGGTACTAGCTCCAACTCGGTTTTACAGTGAAAACTGCAGGAACTTCAAACCGGCACTAGGAAACAGACTGAGAAACCAGAGTAAAAGTTTCTCCTGCAACCCGTTCCCTTTGTGCTAGATGAACGAACGTCTCTCCACATGCTCAGTTCTGAGAGATAAGTGTGTGTGAAAGCCGTCCTTCACCTAGCTTGTTGGGAACACAAAGTTTCTTTTCAGTTGCAAACTCCACTCCATACATATATGGGGAGGTACTAGCTCCAACTCGGTTTTACAGTGAAAACTGCAGGAACTTCAAACCGGCACTAGGAAACAGACTGAGAAACCAGAGTAAAGTTTCTCCTGCAACCCGTTCCCTTTGTGCTAGATGAACGAACGTCTCTCCACATGCTCAGTTCTGAGAGATAAGTGTGTGTGAAAGCCGTCCTTCACCTAGCTTGTTGGGAACACAAAGTTTCTTTTCAGTTGCAAACTCCACTCCATACATATATATGGGGAGGTACTAGCTCCAACTCGGTTTTACAGTGAAAACTGCAGGAACTTCAAACCGGCACTAGGAAACAGACTGAGAAACAGAGTAAAAGTTTCTCCTGCAACCCGTTCCCTTTGTGCTAGATGAACGAACGTCTCTCACATGCTCCGTTCTGAGAGATAAGTGTGTGTGAAAGCGTCCTTCAACTAGCTTGTTGGGACACAAAGTTTCTTTTCAGTTTCCAACTCCACTCCATACATATATATGGGAGGTACTAGCTCCAACTCGGTTTTACAGTGAAAACTGCAGGAACTTCAAACCGGCACTAGGAAACAGACTGAGAAACCCAGAGTAAAAGTTTCTCCTGCAACCCGTTCCCTTTGTGCTAGATGAACGAACGTCTCTCCACATGCTCAGTTTCTGAGAGATAAGTTGTGTGTGAAAGCCGTCCTTCACCTAGCTTGTTGGGAACACAAAGTTTCTTTTCAGTTGCCCATCCTCCACCTCCACACTACATTTATATATGGGAAGGAACTAGCTCCAACTCGTTTTACAGTGAAAACTGC
>NW_022588799.1:0-9946 GCF_009834535.1 Camelus ferus | reverse complement strand
TTCACACACCTTATCTCTAAGAACTAAGCAAGGGAGAGACGTTCGTTATCTAGCACCAAGGAAACGGGTTTGCAGTTGACACTTTTTCTCTGCTTTCTCATTTTGTTTCATAAGTGCGGTTGAAGTTCCTGCAGTTTTCATTTAAAACCGAGTTGGAGCTAGTACCTCCCCATAATATGTATGGAATGAGTTTGCAACTGAAAATAATCTTTGTGTTCCCAACAAGCTAGGTGAAGTACGGCTTTCACACACACTTATCTCTCAGAACTGAGCAAGTGAGTGACGTTCGTTCATCTAGCACCAACGGGAAAGGTTGCAGGTGACACTTTTTCTTGCTATACTCAGTCTGTTTCCTAGTGGTCGTTTGAAGTTCCTGAAGTTTCACTGTAAACCGAGTTGGAGCTAGGACCTCCCCATATAGTATGTATGGAATTGGTAGTTGCAACTGAAAAGAAACTTTGTGTTCCCAACAAGCTAGGTGAAGGACGGCTTTCACACACACTTATCTCTCAGAACTGAGCAAGTGGAGAGACGTTCGTTCATCTAGCACCAAGGGAACGGGTTGCAGGAGACACTTTTTCTCTGCTTTCTCAGTCTGTTTCCTAGTGCCGGTTTGAAGTTCCTGCAGTTTTCACTGTAAAACCGAGTTGGAGCTAGTACCTCCCCATATATATGTATGGAATGGAGTTTGCAACTGAAAAGAAACTTTGTGTTCCCAAGAAGCTAGGTGAAGGACGGCTTTCACACACACTTATCTCTCAGAACTGAGCAAGTGGAGAGACGTTCGTTCATCTAGCACCAAGGGAACGGGTTGCAGGAGACACTTTTCTCTGCTTTCTCAGTCTGTTTCCTAGTGCCGGTTTGAAGTTCCTGCAGTTTTCACTGTAAAACCGAGTTGGAGCTAGTACCTCCCCATATATATGTATGGAATGGAGTTTGCAACTGAAAAGAAACTTTGTGTTCCCAACAAGCTAGGTGAAGGACGGCTTTCACACACACTTATCTCTCAGAACTGAGCAAGTGGAGAGACGTTCGTTCATCTAGCACCAAGGGAACGGGTTGCAGGAGACACTTTTTCTCTGCTTTCTCAGTCTGTTTCCTAGTGCCGGTTTGAAGTTCCTGCAGTTTTCACTGTAAAACCGAGTTGGAGCTAGTACCTCCCCATATATATGTATGGAATGGAGTTTGCAACTGAAAAGAAACTTTGTGTTCCCAACAAGCTAGGTGAAGGACGGCTTTCACACACACTTATCTCTCAGAACTGAGCAAGTGGAGAGACGTTCGTTCATCTAGCACCAAGGGAACGGGTTGCAGGAGACACTTTTCTCTGCTTTCTCAGTCTGTTTCCTAGTGCCGGTTTGAAGTTCCTGCAGTTTTCACTGTAAAACCGAGTTGGAGCTAGTACCTCCCCATATATATGTATGGAATGGAGTTTGCAACTGAAAAGAAACTTTGTGTTCCCAACAAGCTAGGTGAAGGACGGCTTTCACACACACTTATCTCTCAGAACTGAGCAAGTGGAGAGACGTTCGTTCATCTAGCACCAAGGGAACGGGTTGCAGGAGACACTTTTTCTCTGCTTTCTCAGTCTGTTTCCTAGTGCCGGTTTGAAGTTCCTGCAGTTTTCACTGTAAAACCGAGTTGGAGCTAGTACCTCCCCATATATATGTATGGAATGGAGTTTGCAACTGAAAAGAAACTTTGTGTTCCCAACAAGCTAGGTGAAGGACGGCTTTCACACACACTTATCTCTCAGAACTGAGCAAGTGGAGAGACGTTCGTTCATCTAGCACCAAGGGAACGGGTTGCAGGAGACACTTTTTCTCTGCTTTCTCAGTCTGTTTCCTAGTGCCGGTTTGAAGTTCCTGCAGTTTTCACTGTAAAACCGAGTTGGAGCTAGTACCTCCCCATATATATGTATGGAATGGAGTTTGCAACTGAAAAGAAACTTTGTGTTCCCAACAAGCTAGGTGAAGGACGGCTTTCACACACACTTATCTCTCAGAACTGAGCAAGTGGAGAGACGTTCGTTCATCTAGCACCAAGGGAACGGGTTGCAGGAGACACTTTTTCTCTGCTTTCTCAGTCTGTTTCCTAGTGCCGGTTTGAAGTTCCTGCAGTTTTCACTGTAAAACCGAGTTGGAGCTAGTACCTCCCCATATATATGTATGGAATGGAGTTTGCAACTGAAAAGAAACTTTGTGTTCCCAACAAGCTAGGTGAAGGACGGCTTTCACACACACTTATCTCTCAGAACTGAGCAAGTGGAGAGACGTTCGTTCATCTAGCACCAAGGGAACGGGTTGCAGGAGACACTTTTTCTCTGCTTTCTCAGTCTGTTTCCTAGTGCCGGTTTGAAGTTCCTGCAGTTTTCACTGTAAAACCGAGTTGGAGCTAGTACCTCCCCATATATATGTATGGAATGGAGTTTGCAACTGAAAAGAAACTTTGTGTTCCCAACAAGCTAGGTGAAGGACGGCTTTCACACACACTTATCTCTCAGAACTGAGCAAGTGGAGAGACGTTCGTTCATCTAGCACCAAGGGAACGGGTTGCAGGAGACACTTTTTCTCTGCTTTCTCAGTCTGTTTCCTAGTGCCGGTTTGAAGTTCCTGCAGTTTTCACTGTAAAACCGAGTTGGAGCTAGTACCTCCCCATATATATGTATGGAATGGAGTTTGCAACTGAAAAGAAACTTTGTGTTCCCAACAAGCTAGGTGAAGGACGGCTTTCACACACACTTATCTCTCAGAACTGAGCAAGTGGAGAGACGTTCGTTCATCTAGCACCAAGGGAACGGGTTGCAGGAGACACTTTTTCTCTGCTTTCTCAGTCTGTTTCCTAGTGCCGGTTTGAAGTTCCTGCAGTTTTCACTGTAAAACCGAGTTGGAGCTAGTACCTCCCCATATATATGTATGGAATGGAGTTTGCAACTGAAAAGAAACTTTGTGTTCCCAACAAGCTAGGTGAAGGACGGCTTTCACACACACTTATCTCTCAGAACTGAGCAAGTGGAGAGACGTTCGTTCATCTAGCACCAAGGGAACGGGTTGCAGGAGACACTTTTTCTCTGCTTTCTCAGTCTGTTTCCTAGTGCCGGTTTGAAGTTCCTGCAGTTTTCACTGTAAAACCGAGTTGGAGCTAGTACCTCCCCATATATATGTATGGAATGGAGTTTGCAACTGAAAAGAAACTTTGTGTTCCCAACAAGCTAGGTGAAGGACGGCTTTCACACACACTTATCTCTCAGAACTGAGCAAGTGGAGAGACGTTCGTTCATCTAGCACCAAGGGAACGGGTTGCAGGAGACACTTTTTCTCTGCTTTCTCAGTCTGTTTCCTAGTGCCGGTTTGAAGTTCCTGCAGTTTTCACTGTAAAACCGAGTTGGAGCTAGTACCTCCCCATATATATGTATGGAATGGAGTTTGCAACTGAAAAGAAACTTTGTGTTCCCAACAAGCTAGGTGAAGGACGGCTTTCACACACACTTATCTCTCAGAACTGAGCAAGTGGAGAGACGTTCGTTCATCTAGCACCAAGGGAACGGGTTGCAGGAGACACTTTTTCTCTGCTTTCTCAGTCTGTTTCCTAGTGCCGGTTTGAAGTTCCTGCAGTTTTCACTGTAAAACCGAGTTGGAGCTAGTACCTCCCCATATATATGTATGGAATGGAGTTTGCAACTGAAAAGAAACTTTGTGTTCCCAACAAGCTAGGTGAAGGACGGCTTTCACACACACTTATCTCTCAGAACTGAGCAAGTGGAGAGACGTTCGTTCATCTAGCACCAAGGGAACGGGTTGCAGGAGACACTTTTTCTCTGCTTTCTCAGTCTGTTTCCTAGTGCCGGTTTGAAGTTCCTGCAGTTTTCACTGTAAAACCGAGTTGGAGCTAGTACCTCCCCATATATATGTATGGAATGGAGTTTGCAACTGAAAAGAAACTTTGTGTTCCCAACAAGCTAGGTGAAGGACGGCTTTCACACACACTTATCTCTCAGAACTGAGCAAGTGGAGAGACGTTCGTTCATCTAGCACCAAGGGAACGGGTTGCAGGAGACACTTTTTCTCTGCTTTCTCAGTCTGTTTCCTAGTGCCGGTTTGAAGTTCCTGCAGTTTTCACTGTAAAACCGAGTTGGAGCTAGTACCTCCCCATATATATGTATGGAATGGAGTTTGCAACTGAAAAGAAACTTTGTGTTCCCAACAAGCTAGGTGAAGGACGGCTTTCACACACACTTATCTCTCAGAACTGAGCAAGTGGAGAGACGTTCGTTCATCTAGCACCAAGGGAACGGGTTGCAGGAGACACTTTTTCTCTGCTTTCTCAGTCTGTTTCCTAGTGCCGGTTTGAAGTTCCTGCAGTTTTCACTGTAAAACCGAGTTGGAGCTAGTACCTCCCCATATATATGTATGGAATGGAGTTTGCAACTGAAAAGAAACTTTGTGTTCCCAACAAGCTAGGTGAAGGACGGCTTTCACACACACTTATCTCTCAGAACTGAGCAAGTGGAGAGACGTTCGTTCATCTAGCACCAAGGGAACGGGTTGCAGGAGACACTTTTTCTCTGCTTTCTCAGTCTGTTTCCTAGTGCCGGTTTGAAGTTCCTGCAGTTTTCACTGTAAAACCGAGTTGGAGCTAGTACCTCCCCATATATATGTATGGAATGGAGTTTGCAACTGAAAAGAAACTTTGTGTTCCCAACAAGCTAGGTGAAGGACGGCTTTCACACACACTTATCTCTCAGAACTGAGCAAGTGGAGAGACGTTCGTTCATCTAGCACCAAGGGAACGGGTTGCAGGAGACACTTTTTCTCTGCTTTCTCAGTCTGTTTCCTAGTGCCGGTTTGAAGTTCCTGCAGTTTTCACTGTAAAACCGAGTTGGAGCTAGTACCTCCCCATATATATGTATGGAATGGAGTTTGCAACTGAAAAGAAACTTTGTGTTCCCAACAAGCTAGGTGAAGGACGGCTTTCACACACACTTATCTCTCAGAACTGAGCAAGTGGAGAGACGTTCGTTCATCTAGCACCAAGGGAACGGGTTGCAGGAGACACTTTTTCTCTGCTTTCTCAGTCTGTTTCCTAGTGCCGGTTTGAAGTTCCTGCAGTTTTCACTGTAAAACCGAGTTGGAGCTAGTACCTCCCCATATATATGTATGGAATGGAGTTTGCAACTGAAAAGAAACTTTGTGTTCCCAACAAGCTAGGTGAAGGACGGCTTTCACACACACTTATCTCTCAGAACTGAGCAAGTGGAGAGACGTTCGTTCATCTAGCACCAAGGGAACGGGTTGCAGGAGACACTTTTTCTCTGCTTTCTCAGTCTGTTTCCTAGTGCCGGTTTGAAGTTCCTGCAGTTTTCACTGTAAAACCGAGTTGGAGCTAGTACCTCCCCATATATATGTATGGAATGGAGTTTGCAACTGAAAAGAAACTTTGTGTTCCCAACAAGCTAGGTGAAGGACGGCTTTCACACACACTTATCTCTCAGAACTGAGCAAGTGGAGAGACGTTCGTTCATCTAGCACCAAGGGAACGGGTTGCAGGAGACACTTTTTCTCTGCTTTCTCAGTCTGTTTCCTAGTGCCGGTTTGAAGTTCCTGCAGTTTTCACTGTAAAACCGAGTTGGAGCTAGTACCTCCCCATATATATGTATGGAATGGAGTTTGCAACTGAAAAGAAACTTTGTGTTCCCAACAAGCTAGGTGAAGGACGGCTTTCACACACACTTATCTCTCAGAACTGAGCAAGTGGAGAGACGTTCGTTCATCTAGCACCAAGGGAACGGGTTGCAGGAGACACTTTTTCTCTGCTTTCTCAGTCTGTTTCCTAGTGCCGGTTTGAAGTTCCTGCAGTTTTCACTGTAAAACCGAGTTGGAGCTAGTACCTCCCCATATATATGTATGGAATGGAGTTTGCAACTGAAAAGAAACTTTGTGTTCCCAACAAGCTAGGTGAAGGACGGCTTTCACACACACTTATCTCTCAGAACTGAGCAAGTGGAGAGACGTTCGTTCATCTAGCACCAAGGGAACGGGTTGCAGGAGACACTTTTTCTCTGCTTTCTCAGTCTGTTTCCTAGTGCCGGTTTGAAGTTCCTGCAGTTTTCACTGTAAAACCGAGTTGGAGCTAGTACCTCCCCATATATATGTATGGAATGGAGTTTGCAACTGAAAAGAAACTTTGTGTTCCCAACAAGCTAGGTGAAGGACGGCTTTCACACACACTTATCTCTCAGAACTGAGCAAGTGGAGAGACGTTCGTTCATCTAGCACCAAGGGAACGGGTTGCAGGAGACACTTTTTCTCTGCTTTCTCAGTCTGTTTCCTAGTGCCGGTTTGAAGTTCCTGCAGTTTTCACTGTAAAACCGAGTTGGAGCTAGTACCTCCCCATATATATGTATGGAATGGAGTTTGCAACTGAAAAGAAACTTTGTGTTCCCAACAAGCTAGGTGAAGGACGGCTTTCACACACACTTATCTCTCAGAACTGAGCAAGTGGAGAGACGTTCGTTCATCTAGCACCAAGGGAACGGGTTGCAGGAGACACTTTTTCTCTGCTTTCTCAGTCTGTTTCCTAGTGCCGGTTTGAAGTTCCTGCAGTTTTCACTGTAAAACCGAGTTGGAGCTAGTACCTCCCCATATATATGTATGGAATGGAGTTTGCAACTGAAAAGAAACTTTGTGTTCCCAACAAGCTAGGTGAAGGACGGCTTTCACACACACTTATCTCTCAGAACTGAGCAAGTGGAGAGACGTTCGTTCATCTAGCACCAAGGGAACGGGTTGCAGGAGACACTTTTTCTCTGCTTTCTCAGTCTGTTTCCTAGTGCCGGTTTGAAGTTCCTGCAGTTTTCACTGTAAAACCGAGTTGGAGCTAGTACCTCCCCATATATATGTATGGAATGGAGTTTGCAACTGAAAAGAAACTTTGTGTTCCCAACAAGCTAGGTGAAGGACGGCTTTCACACACACTTATCTCTCAGAACTGAGCAAGTGGAGAGACGTTCGTTCATCTAGCACCAAGGGAACGGGTTGCAGGAGACACTTTTTCTCTGCTTTCTCAGTCTGTTTCCTAGTGCCGGTTTGAAGTTCCTGCAGTTTTCACTGTAAAACCGAGTTGGAGCTAGTACCTCCCCATATATATGTATGGAATGGAGTTTGCAACTGAAAAGAAACTTTGTGTTCCCAACAAGCTAGGTGAAGGACGGCTTTCACACACACTTATCTCTCAGAACTGAGCAAGTGGAGAGACGTTCGTTCATCTAGCACCAAGGGAACGGGTTGCAGGAGACACTTTTTCTCTGCTTTCTCAGTCTGTTTCCTAGTGCCGGTTTGAAGTTCCTGCAGTTTTCACTGTAAAACCGAGTTGGAGCTAGTACCTCCCCATATATATGTATGGAATGGAGTTTGCAACTGAAAAGAAACTTTGTGTTCCCAACAAGCTAGGTGAAGGACGGCTTTCACACACACTTATCTCTCAGAACTGAGCAAGTGGAGAGACGTTCGTTCATCTAGCACCAAGGGAACGGGTTGCAGGAGACACTTTTTCTCTGCTTTCTCAGTCTGTTTCCTAGTGCCGGTTTGAAGTTCCTGCAGTTTTCACTGTAAAACCGAGTTGGAGCTAGTACCTCCCCATATATATGTATGGAATGGAGTTTGCAACTGAAAAGAAACTTTGTGTTCCCAACAAGCTAGGTGAAGGACGGCTTTCACACACACTTATCTCTCAGAACTGAGCAAGTGGAGAGACGTTCGTTCATCTAGCACCAAGGGAACGGGTTGCAGGAGACACTTTTTCTCTGCTTTCTCAGTCTGTTTCCTAGTGCCGGTTTGAAGTTCCTGCAGTTTTCACTGTAAAACCGAGTTGGAGCTAGTACCTCCCCATATATATGTATGGAATGGAGTTTGCAACTGAAAAGAAACTTTGTGTTCCCAACAAGCTAGGTGAAGGACGGCTTTCACACACACTTATCTCTCAGAACTGAGCAAGTGGAGAGACGTTCGTTCATCTAGCACCAAGGGAACGGGTTGCAGGAGACACTTTTTCTCTGCTTTCTCAGTCTGTTTCCTAGTGCCGGTTTGAAGTTCCTGCAGTTTTCACTGTAAAACCGAGTTGGAGCTAGTACCTCCCCATATATATGTATGGAATGGAGTTTGCAACTGAAAAGAAACTTTGTGTTCCCAACAAGCTAGGTGAAGGACGGCTTTCACACACACTTATCTCTCAGAACTGAGCAAGTGGAGAGACGTTCGTTCATCTAGCACCAAGGGAACGGGTTGCAGGAGACACTTTTTCTCTGCTTTCTCAGTCTGTTTCCTAGTGCCGGTTTGAAGTTCCTGCAGTTTTCACTGTAAAACCGAGTTGGAGCTAGTACCTCCCCATATATATGTATGGAATGGAGTTTGCAACTGAAAAGAAACTTTGTGTTCCCAACAAGCTAGGTGAAGGACGGCTTTCACACACACTTATCTCTCAGAACTGAGCAAGTGGAGAGACGTTCGTTCATCTAGCACCAAGGGAACGGGTTGCAGGAGACACTTTTTCTCTGCTTTCTCAGTCTGTTTCCTAGTGCCGGTTTGAAGTTCCTGCAGTTTTCACTGTAAAACCGAGTTGGAGCTAGTACCTCCCCATATATATGTATGGAATGGAGTTTGCAACTGAAAAGAAACTTTGTGTTCCCAACAAGCTAGGTGAAGGACGGCTTTCACACACACTTATCTCTCAGAACTGAGCAAGTGGAGAGACGTTCGTTCATCTAGCACCAAGGGAACGGGTTGCAGGAGACACTTTTTCTCTGCTTTCTCAGTCTGTTTCCTAGTGCCGGTTTGAAGTTCCTGCAGTTTTCACTGTAAAACCGAGTTGGAGCTAGTACCTCCCCATATATATGTATGGAATGGAGTTTGCAACTGAAAAGAAACTTTGTGTTCCCAACAAGCTAGGTGAAGGACGGCTTTCACACACACTTATCTCTCAGAACTGAGCAAGTGGAGAGACGTTCGTTCATCTAGCACCAAGGGAACGGGTTGCAGGAGACACTTTTTCTCTGCTTTCTCAGTCTGTTTCCTAGTGCCGGTTTGAAGTTCCTGCAGTTTTCACTGTAAAACCGAGTTGGAGCTAGTACCTCCCCATATATATGTATGGAATGGAGTTTGCAACTGAAAAGAAATCTTTGTGTTCCCAACAAGCTAGGTGAAGGACGGCTTTCACACACACTTATCTCTCAGAACTGAGCAAGTGGAGAGACGTTCGTTCATCTAGCACCAAGGGAACGGGTTGCAGGAGACACTTTTTCTCTGCTTTCTCAGTCTGTTTCCTAGTGCCGGTTTGAAGTTCCTGCAGTTTTCACTGTAAAACCGAGTTGGAGCTAGTACCTCCCCATATATATGTATGGAATGGAGTTTGCAACTGAAAAGAAACTTTGTGTTCCCAACAAGCTAGGTGAAGGACGGCTTTCACACACACTTATCTCTCAGAACTGAGCAAGTGGAGAGACGTTCGTTCATCTAGCACCAAGGGAACGGGTTGCAGGAGACACTTTCTCTGCTTTCTCAGTCTGTTTCCTAGTGCCGGTTTGAAGTTCCTGCAGTTTTCACCTGTAAAACCGAGTTGGAGCTAGTACCTCCCCATATATATGTATGGAATGGAGTTTGCAACTGAAAAGAAACTTTGTGTTCCCAACAAGATAGTTGAAGGACGGCTTTCACACACACTATCTCTCAGAACTAGAGCAAGTGGAGAGACGTTCGTTCATCTAGCACCAAGGGAACGGGTTGCAGGAGACACTTTTTCTCTGCTTTCTCAGTCTGTTTCCTAGTGCCGGTTGAAGTTCCTTGCAGTTTTCACTGTAAAACCGTGGTTGGAGCTGTACCTCCACATATATATGAAAGGAATGGAGTTTGCAACTGAAAATAATCTTTGTGTTCCCAACAAGCTAGGTGAAGGA
>NW_022588798.1:0-9959 GCF_009834535.1 Camelus ferus | reverse complement strand
TTGAAGTTCCTGCAGTTTTTTACTGTAAAACCAAGTTGGAGCTAGTACCCGTCCCCATATATATGTATGGAGTGGAATTTGCAACTGAAATAAACTTTGTGTTCCCAATATAGCTAGGTGAAGGACGGCTTTTCACCCCATTATCTCACAGAACTGAGCAGGTTGAGAGACTTTCATTCATCTAGCACAAAGGGACGGGTTGCAGTAGAACTATTATCTGGATTCTCAGTCTGTGTCCTAGTGCCGGTTTTTAATTTCCAGCAGTTTTTCAATGTAAAAACGAGTTGGAGCTAGTACCTCCCCATATAACTATGAAGTGGAGTTTGCAACTGAAAAGAAAATTGTGTTCCCATCAAGCTAACTGAAAGACGGATTTCACACACAAAACTGGCTTTAAACACAGAACTTTATTCTCTAAGACTGAGCATGTGAGAGATCGTTCGTTCATCAAGCACATAGGGAACCTGTTTGCATGAGAAAATTTTACTCTGGTTTCTCTGGCTGTTTCCTAGTGCTGTTTGAAAGTTCCTGCAGTTTTGACTGTAAAACTGAGTTGGAGCTATTAATTACCTCCCCATATATATGTATAGTGGAGTTTGCAACTGAATAAACTTTGTTTTCCCAAGAACCTAGTGAAAGACCGCTATCATACACACTTATCTCTCACACTGTGTATGTGGGGAGTCGTTCGTTAATCTAGCCAAGGGAACGGTTGCAGGAACTTTTTCTCTGTTTATCAGGCTGTTTCCTGGTGCCGGTTTGAAGTTCCTGCAGTTTTCACTGTAAAACCGATTGGAGCTAGTACCCTCCCCATATATATGTATGGAGTGGAGTTTTGCAACTGAAAGGAACTTTGTGTTCCGAACAAGCTAGCTGAAGAACGGCTTTCACACACACTTATCTCTCAGAACTTGAGCATGTGAGAGACGTTCGTTCATCTAGCACAAAGGGAACGGGTTGCAGTAGAAACTTACTCTGGTTTCTCAGGGCTTGTTCCTAGTGCCGGTTTTGAAGTTCCTGCAGTTTTTTCCTGTAAAACCAGTTGGAGCTAGTACTCCCCATATATATGTATGGAGTGGAGTTTGCAAATGAAATAAACTTTGTTTTCCCAACACTAGGTGAAGGACGGCTTTCACGCACACTTATCCTCAGAACTAGCATGTGGAGAGACTTTCGTTCATCTAGCACAAAGGGAACGGGTTTCAAAGAACTTTACTCTGTTTCTCAGGCGTTTCCTAGTGCCCAGCTTTGAATGTCCTGCAGTTTTCACTGTAAAACCTAATTTGGAGCTAGAACCACCCTATATATTGTATGGAGTGGAGGTTGCAACTTAAGAAATTTTGTGTAAACAAACAACTACGTGAAGGACGACTTTCACACACAATTATCTCTCAGAACTGAGTATGTGGAGGACGACGTTCATCTAGCCCAAAGGTAACGGGTTGCAGAGAAACTTTTAACTCTGGTTTTATCAGACTGTTTCCTAGTGCTAGTTTGAAGTTCCTGCAGTTTTTCATTTTGAAATCGAGTTGTTTGCTAGAACCTCCCTTTATATATGGATGGATAGAGATGCAACTTAAAAGAACTTTGTGTTCCCAAACAAGCTAGTTTAAGGAAGGGTTTCATCACACACACTTATCTCTCTCTGAACTGAGCACGTGACAGACGATCGTTCATCTAGCACAAAGGGAACGGGTTGCAGGAGAAACTTTTTCTCTGGTTTCTCAGGCTGTTTCCTAGTGCTAGTTTTGAAGTTCCTGCAGTTTTTCACTGTAAAATCGAGTTGGAGCTACTACCTCCCCATATAAATTATGGAGTGGTAGTTTGCAACTGAAAGGAAACTTGTATTCCCACAAGCTAGATGAAGACGGCTTTCAACACACTTATCTCTCTCCGAACTGAGCATGTGGAGAGACGTTCTTTCATCTATCACAAGAAACTGTTTGCAGGGAAAGATTTACTCTGGTTTCTCTCAGGCTGTTTCCTAATGCTGGTTTGAAGATCCTGCATTTTTCACTGTAAAACCGGTTGGTGCTAGTACCACCCCCCATATATATGTATGGATGGAGTTTGCTACTGAAAAAAAACCTTCTGTTCGCAACACTAGGTGAAGGACCGTTTTTCCACACATTATCTCTCAGAAATGAGCATGTGGAGAGACGTTCGTTCATCTAGCACAAAGGGAATGGTTTTGCAGGTGAAACTATTACTCTTTTTTCTCAGGCTGTTTCCTAGTCCCCGGTTTTAATTTCCTGCATTTGTCAGTGGTTAAACCGAGTTGGATCTAGTACCTCCCCATATATATGTATGGTGTGATATTGCAACTTAAAGGAAACTTTGTGTTCCCAACAAGCTAGGTGAAGGACGGCATTCACGCACACTTATCTCTCAGAACTGTGTATGTGATGATTGTTCGTTCATCAAGCACAAAGGAACAGTTTGCAGGAGAAATTTTTACTCCTTTTCTCAGGCTGTTTCCTAGTGCCGGATTGAATTTTCCTGCAGTTTTCACTGTAAAACCGATTTGGAGCTAGTACCCTCCCCATATATATGTATGGAGTGGGAGATTGCAACTTAAAAGAATCTTTGTGTTAATAAAAGCTAGTGAAGACGGCTATCACACACACTTATTCTCATAACTGAGAATCTGGAGAGATGTTCGTTCATCTAGCACCAATAGAACGGGTTTGTAGAGAACATTTACTCTGGTTTCTCGGGCTGTTTCCTAGTGCTGGATTTAAGTTCCGCAATTTTCTCTTAAAACCGAGTTGGAGCTAGTACCTCCCATTATAAATGTATGGTGAATTTTTGCAACTGAAAAGAAACTTGTGTTCCCAACAGCTATTTGAAGGACGGCTTTCACACACACTTATCTCCAGAACTGAGCATATGGAGAAACGTTCGTTCATCTTGCACAAAGGGAACGGGTTGCATGAGAACTTTTACTCTGGTTTCTGAGACAGTTTCCTAGTGCCGGTTTGAAGTTCCTGCAGTTTTCATTTTGAAATCTAGTTTGGAGCTAAAACTCCCTTTATTATGTATGGATTGGAGTTTGCAACTTAAAAGAACTTTGTGTTCCCAACAAGCTAGTTTAAGGAAGGCTTTCACACACACTTATCTCTCAGAACTGAGCGTGGTGGAGAGAAGTTCGTTCATCTAGCACAAAGGGAACGGTTGCAGGAGAAAGTTTTTCTCTTTTTTTCTCAGGCTTTTCCTAGTGCTAGTTTGAAGTTCCTGCAGTTTTCACTGTAAAACCAATTTGGAGCTAGTATCTCCCATATATCTATATGGAGTGGAGTTGCAACTGTAAATAAACTTTGTGATCCCAACAAGCTAGGTGAGGACAGCTTTCACACACACTTAACCTCCGATCTGAGCACGTGAGAGATGTTCGTTCCATCTAGCACAAAGGGAACGTTTTGCAGGATAAACTTTTACTCTAGTTTCTTAGGCTGTTTCGTAAGGCCGGTTTTGAAGTTGCTGCATTTTTCACTGTAAACCGGGTTGGAGCTAGTACCTCCCCCCATATATATCTATGGTGGAGTTTGCAACTGTAAAGAAACTTTGTGTTCCCAACAAGCCTAGGTGAAGGACAGCTTTCACACACACTTATCTCTCCGAACTGAGCATGTGAGAGACGTTCGTTCTTCTAGCAAATGGTAACGGTTTTGCAGGTGAAACTTTTACTGTTTCATCACGCTGGTTTCTTAATGCCGGTTTGAATTTTCTTTCATTTTCACGTAAAACCGTGTTGGCCTTGTACCTCCCCATATTATATATGGATTGGAGTTTGCAACTGAAAAGAACTTTGTGTTCCCAACAAGGTAGTTGAAGGACGGCTTTCACACACCCTTATCTCTCAGAACTGAGCGTGTGGAGAGAAGTTCGTTCATCTAGGCACATAGGGAACGGTTGCAGGAGAAACTATTTCTTGGTTTCTCAGAATGTTTCCTAGTGCCGGTTTGATAGACCTGCATTTTTCACTGTAAAACCGAGTTGGAGATTAGTACCTCCCCATATATATGTATGAGTGGGGTTTGCAAGTGAAATAAACTTTTGTGTTCCCAATAATCTAGGGAAGGACGGCTTTCACCCACAATTATCTCACAGAACTGAGCAGGTTGAGGACTTTCAATCTAGCACAAAGGGAACGGGTGCAGTAGAAACTATACTCTGGATTCTCGTCCTTTGTCCTAGTTGCCGGTTTGAATTTCCAGCAGTTTTCACTGTAAAAACGAGTTGGCGCATTACCTCCCCATATATATCATAGGTGATTTTTGCAATGAAAAGAAAATTTGTGTTCCCATCAAGCTAACTGAAAGACGACGGATGATTTCACCAACACAAAACGGCTTTAACACACAGAACGTTATCTCTAAAACTGAGCATGTTGGAGAGACGTTCGTTCATCAAGCACATAGGGTACGGTTTGCATGAGAAATTTTACTATGGTTTCTCTGGCTTTTCCTAGTGCTGGTTTGAAGTTCCTGCAGTTTTGACTGTAAAGCTGAGTTGGAGTACTATTTCTCCCCATATATATGTATAGTGGAGTTTGCAACTGAAATAAACTTTGTTTTCCCAAGAACGTAGGTGAAAGACCGCTTTCATACACACTTATCTCTCACAACTGTGTATGTGGGGAGACGTTCGTTAATCTAGCACAAAGGGAAAGGGGCAGGAAAAACTTTTGCTCTTTTATCAGCTGTTTCCTGGTGCCGGTTTGAAGTTCTGCAGTTTTCACTGAAAACCGAGTTGGGAGCTAGTACCTCCCCTATATATGTATGAGTGGAGTTTGCAACTGAAAGGAAACTTTGTGTTCCGAACAAGCTAGCTGAAGACGGCTTTCACACACCTTATCTCTCAGAACTGAGCAGTGGAGAGACGTTCGTCATTCTAGCACAAAGGAACGGGTTGCAGAGAAACTTACTCTGGTTCTCAGGCTGTTCCTAGTGCCGGTTTTGAAGTTCCTGCTGTTTTCACTGTAAAAACCGAGTTAGAGCTAGTACCTCCCCATACATATGTATGGAGTGGAGTTTTGCAACTGAAATAAACTTTGTGTTCCCAACAAGCTAGTGAAGGACGGCTTTCACGCACACTTATCTCTCAGAACTGAGCATGTGGAGAGACGTCGTCATCTAGCACAAAGGGAACGGGGTTTCAGAAGAAACTTTTACTCTGTTTTCTCAGGCGTTTCTAGTGCCGCTTGAATTTCCCTGCAGTTTCACTGTAAAACCTATTTGGAGATAGTACCCACCCTATATATATGTATGGAGTGGAGGTTGCAAACTTAAAAGAAATTTTGTGTTAACAAAAAGCTACGTGAAGGACGGCTTTCACACACAATTATCTCTCAGATCTGAGCATGTGGAGAGACGAAGTCATCTAGCCCAAGTAACGGGTTGCAGAGAAACTTTTACTCTGGTATATCACACTGTTTCCTAGTGCCGTTTGAAGTTCCTGCAGTTTTCATTTTGAATCGAGTTGTTGCTAGAACCTCCCTTATATATGTATGGATTGGAGATTGCAACTTTAAAGAACTTGTGTTCCCAACAAGCTAGTTTAAGGAAGGCTTTCACACACACTTATCTCTCTGAACTGAGCACGGTGGACAGACGTTCGTTCATCTAGCACAAAGGGAACGTTTTTGCAGGAGAAAGTTTTTCTCTGGTTTCTCAGGCTTTTTCCTAGTGCCGGTTGAAGTTCCTGCAGTTTTCAATGTAAAACCAAATTGGAGCTAGTAATCTCCCCATATATCTATATGGAGTGGAGTTTGGCCACTGTAAAGAAACTTTGTGTCCAAACAAGCTAGGTGAAGGACAGCTTTCACACACACTTATCTCTCCGGAGCTGAGCACGTGGAGAGATGTTCGTTAATCTAGCACAAAGTGAACGTTTTTAGCAGGATAAACTTTTACCTCTAGTTTCTTAGGCTGTTCGTAAGGCCGGTTTGAAGTTCCTGCAGTTTTCACTGAAAACCGGGTTGGAGCTAGTACCTCCCCATATATATCTATGGAGTGGAGTTTGCAACTGTAAAGAAACTTTGTGTTCCCAACAAGCTAGGTGAAGGACAGCTTTCACACACACTTATCTCTCCGAACTGAGAAGTGGAGAGACGTTCGTTCTTCTAGCAAATGGAACGGTTTTGCAGGTGAAACTTTTACTGTTTCATCACGCTGTTTCTTATGCCGGTTTTTGAAGTTTCTTTCATTTTCACTGTAAACCGTGTTGGCCTTGTACCTCCCCATATATATATGGATTGGAGTTGCAACTGAAAGAAACTTTGTGTTCCAACAAGGTAGTTGAAGGACGTGCTTTCACACCACTTATCTCTCAGAACTGAGCGTGTGAGAGAAGTTCGTTCATCTAGCACATAGGGAACGGGTTGCAGGAGAAACTATTTCTCTGGTTTCTCAGATGTTTCCTAGTGCCGGTTTGAAGTACCTGCATTTTTTTCACTGTAAAACCGAGTTGAGATAGTACCTCCCCATATATATGTATGGAGTGGGGTTTGCAGTGAAATAAACTTTGTGTTCCCATAATCTAGGTGAAGGACGGCTTTCACCCACAATTATCTCACAAACTGAGCAGGTTGAGAGACTTTCATTCATCTAGCACAAAGGGAACGGGTTGCAGTAGAAACTATTACTCTGGATTCTCAGTCTGTGTCCTAGTGCCGGTTTGAATTTCCAGCAGTTTTCACTGTAAAAACGAGTTGGCGCTAGTACCTCCCCATATATATCTATGGAGTGGAGTTTGCAACTGAAAAGAAAATTTGTGTTCCCATCAAGCTAACTGAAAGACGGATTTCACACACAAAACTGGGCTTAACACACAGAACTTATCTCTAAGAACTGAGCATGTGGAGAGACGTTCGTTCATCAAGCACATAGGGAACGGTTTGCATGAGAAAATTTTACTCTGGTTTCTCTGGCTGTTTCCTAGTGCTGGTTTTGAAGTTCCGGCAGTTTGACTGTAAAGCTGAGTTGGAGCTATTACCTCCCCCATATATATGTATAGTGGAGTTTGCAACTGAAATAAACTTTGTTTTCCCAAGAACGTAGGTGAAAGACCGCTTTCATACACACTTATCTCTCACAACTGTGTATGTGGGGAGACGTTCGTTAATCTAGCACAAAGGGAAAGGGTTGCAGGAAAAACTTTTGCTCTGTTTATCAGGCTGTTTCCTGGTGCCGGTTTGAAGTTCCTGCAGTTTTCACTGTAAAACCGAGTTGGAGCTAGTACCTCCCCATATATATGTATGGAGTGGAGTTTGCAACTGAAAGGAAACTTTGTGTTTCCGAACAAGCTAGCTGAAGAACGGCTTCACACACCACTTATCTCTCAGAACTGAGCATGTGGAGAGACGTTCGTTCATCTAGCACAAAGGGAACGGGTTGCAGGAGAAACTTACTCTGGTTTCTCAGGCTGTTTCCTAGTGCCGGTTTGTAGCTTCCTGAAGTGGGGGTGTTGGGGTCACTGTAAAACCGAGTTAGAGCTATTTACCCTCCCCTACATATGTTATGGAGTGGAGTTTGCAAATGAAATAAAACTTTGTGTTCCCAACAAGCTAGTTGCAAGGAACGGCTTTGCCCGCCACACTTATCTCTCAGAACTGAGCATGTGGAGAGACGTTCGTTCATCTAGCACAAAGGGAACGGGTTCAGAAGACTTTTACTCTGTTTTCTCAGGCTGTTTCCTAGTGCCGCTTTGAATTTCCTGCAGTTTTCACTGTAAAACCTATTTGGAGCTAGTACCACCCTATATATATGTATGGAGTGGAGGTTTGCAACTTAAAAGAAATTTTGTGTTAACAAACAAGCTACGTGAAGGACGGCTTTCAACACACACAATTATCTCTCAGATCTGAGCATGTGGAGAGACGAACGTTCATCTAGCCCAAAGGTAACGGGTTTGCAGGAGAAACTTTTACTCTGGTTATCACACTGTTTCCTAGTGCCGGTTGAAGTTCCTGCAGTTTTCATTTTGAAATCGAGTTGTTGCTAGAACCTCCCTTTATATCTGTAGGATTGGGATTGCAACTTTAAAGAACTTTGTGTTCCAACAAGCTAGTTTAAGGAAGGCTTCACACACACTTATCTCTCTGAACTGAGCACGTGGACAGACGTCGTTCATCTAGCACAAAGGGAACGGTTTGCAGGAAAGTTTTTCTCTGGTTTCTCAGGCTTTTTCCTAGTGCCGGTTTGAAGTTCCTGCAGTTTTCACTGTAAAACCAAATTGGAGCTAGTATCTCCCCATATATCTATATGGAGTGAGTTTGCCACTGTAAAGAAACTTTGTGTTCCCAACAAGCTAGGTGAAGGACAGCTTTCACCACACTTATCTCTCCGAACTGAGCACGTGGGAGATGTTCGTTCATCTAGCACAAAGGGAACGTTTGCAGGATAAACTTTTACTCTAGTTTCTTAGGCTGTTTTCGTAGGCCGGTTTGAAGTTCCTGCAGTTTTCACTGTAAAAACCCGGGTTGGAGCTAGTACCTCCCCATATATATCTATGGAGTGGAGTTTGCAACTGTAAAGAAACTTTGTGTTCCCAACAAGCTAGGTGAAGGACAGCTTTCACACACACTATCTCTCCGAACTGAGCATGTGGAGAGACGTTCGTTCTTCTAGCAAATGGAACGGTTTTGCAGGTGAAACTTTTACTGTTTCATCACGCTGTTTCTTAATGCCGGTTTGAAGTTCTTTCATTTTTCACTGTAAAACCGTGTTGGCCTTGTACCTCCCCATATATATATGGATTGGAGTTTGCAACTGAAAAGAAACTTTGTGTTCCCAACAGGTAGTTGAAGGACGGCTTTCACACACACTTATCTCTCAGAACTGAGCGTGTGGAAGAAGTTCGTTCATCTAGCACATAGGGAACGGGTTGCAGGAGAAACTATTTCTCTGGTTTCTCAGAATGTTTCCTAGTGCCGGTTTGAAGTACCTGCATTTTTCACTGTAAAACCGAGTTGGAGATAGTACCTCCCCATATATATGTATGGAGTGGGGTTTGCAAGTGAAATAAACTTTGTGTTCCCATAATCTAGGTGAAGGACGCTTTCACCCACAATTATCTCACAGAACTGAGCAGGTTGAGAGACTTTCATTCATCTAGCACAAAGGGAACGGGTTGCAGTAGAACTATTACTCTGATTCTCAGTCTGTGTCCTAGTGCCGGTTGAATTTCCAGCAGTTTTTCACTGTAAAACGAGTTGGCGCTAGTACCTCCCCATATATATCTATGGATGGAGTTGCAACTGAAAGAAAATTTGTGTTCCCATCAAGCTAACTGAAAGACGGATTTCACACACAAAACTGGGCTTTAACACACAGAACTTTATCTCTAAGAACTGAGCATGTGGAGAGACGTTCGTTCATCAAGCACATAGGGAACGGTTTTGCATGAGAAAATTTTACTCTGGTTTCTTCTGGCTGTTTCCTAGTGCTGGTTTGAAGTTCCGGCAGTTTTGACTGTAAAGCTGAGTTGGAGCTATTACCTCCCATATATATGTATAGTGGAGTTTGCAACTGAATAAACTTTGTTTTCCCAAGAACGTAGGTGAAAGACCGCTTTCATACACACTTATCTCTCACAACTGTGTATGTGGGGACGTTCGTTAATCTAGCACAAAGGGAAAGGGTTGCAGGAAAAACTTTTGCTCTGTTTATCAGGCTGTTTCCTGGTGCCGGTTTGAAGTTCCTGCAGTTTTCACTGTAAAACCGAGTTGGAGCTAGTACCTCCCCATATATAGTATGGAGTGGAGTTTGCAACTGAAAGGAAACTTTGTGTTCCGAACAAGCTAGCTGAAGAACGGCTTTCACACACACTTATCTCTCAGAACTGAGCATGTGGAGAGACGTTCGTTCATCTAGCACAAAGGGAACGGGTTGCAGGAGAAACTTACTCTGGTTTCTCAGGCTGTTTCCTAGTGCCGGTTTGAAGTTCCTGCTGTTTTC
>NW_022588797.1:0-9965 GCF_009834535.1 Camelus ferus | reverse complement strand
GAGGAGAACCGAGTAAAAGTTTTTCTGCAACCGTTCCCTTTTTGCTAGATGAACGAACGTCTCTACACATGCTCAGTTCTGAGAGATAATGTGGTTAAAGCCGTCCTTCACCTAGCTTGTTGGGAAAAACAAAGTTTCTTTTCACTTGCAAACGCCAATCCATACATATATATGGGGAAGTACTAGCTCCAACTCGGTTTTACAGTGAAAAACTGCAGGAACTTCAAAACCGCACAAAGAAACAGGACTGAGAAAACCAGAGTAAAGTTTCTTCTGCAACCTGTTCCCTTTGAGCTAGATGAACGAAAGTCTCTCCACATGCCAGTTCTGAGAGATAAGTGGTGTGAAAGCCGTCCTTCACCTAGCTTGTTGGGAACACAAAGTTTCTATTCAGTTGCAAACTCCACTCCATACATATATATGGGGACGTACTGGCTCCAACTCGGTTTTACAGTGGAAACTGAAGGAACTTCAAACCGGGCAGTAGGAAAACAGACTGAGAAACCAGAGTAAATGTTTCCTGCAACCCGTTCCCTTTGTGCTAGATGAACGAACATCTCTCCACATGCTCAGTTCTGAGAGATAAGTGTGTGTGAATGTCGTACTTCACCTAGGTTGTTGGGAACACAAAGTTTCTTTCACTTGCCAACGCCAATCCATAACATATATATGGGGAGGGTACTAGCTCCAACTCGGTTTTACAGTGAAAACTGCAGGAACTTCAAACCGGCACTAGGATACAGACTGAGAGACCTGAGTAAATATTTCTCCTGCAACCCGTTCCCTTTGTGCTAGATGAACGAAAGTCTATCCTCATGCTCAGTTCTGAGAGATAAGTGTGTGTGAAAGCCGTCCTTCACCTAGCTTGTAGGGAACACAAAGTTTCTTTTCACTTGCAAACGACAATCCATACATATATATGGGGAGGTAATAGCTCCAACTACGTTTTACAGTGAAAACGGCAGGAAATTCAAACCAGCACTAGGAAACAGACTGAGAAACCAGAGTAATACTTTTCTCCTGCAACCCGTTCCCTTTGTGCTAGATGAACGAACGTCTCTTCCACATGCTCAGTTCTGAGAGATAAGTGTGTGTGAAAGCCGTTCTTCACCTAGCTTCTTGGGAACCCATAGTTCCTTTCAGTTGCAAACCCCACTCCATATATATATATGGGGAGGTACAAGCTCCAAATCGGTTTTACATTGAAAACTGCAGGAACTTTATACCGGCAACAGGAAACAGACTGAGAAACCAGAGTAAAAGTTTCTCCTGCAAACCGTTCCCTTTGTGCTAGATGAACGATCGTCTCTCCACATGCTCAGTTCTGAGAGATAAGTGTGTGTGAAAGCCGTCCTTCACCTAGCTTGTTAGGAACACAAAGTTTCTTTAAACTTGCAAACGCCAATCCATACATATATATGGGGAGGTACTAGCTCCAACTCGGTTTTAC
Source organism: Camelus ferus (assembly GCF_009834535.1). Taxonomy (NCBI): domain Eukaryota; kingdom Metazoa; phylum Chordata; class Mammalia; order Artiodactyla; family Camelidae; genus Camelus; species Camelus ferus. Next base: position 8,515 of record NW_022588797.1, on the reverse strand, counting down.
AGTGGAAACTGCAGGAACTTCAAACCGGCACTAAGAAACAGACTGAGAAACCAGAGTAAAAGTTTCTCCTGCAACCCGTTCCCTTTGTGCTAGATGAATGAACGTCTCTCCACATGCTCAGTTCTGAGAGATAATTGTTTGTGAATGCCGTCCTTCACCTAGCTTGTTGGGAACACAAAGTTTCTTTTCACTTGCAAACGCCAATCCATAAATGTATATGGGGAGGTACTAGCCTCAAATCGGTTTTACAGTGAAAACTGCAGGAACTTTAAACCGGCAACAGGAAACAGACTGAGAATCCAGAGTAAAAGTTTCCCCTGCAACCCGTTCCCTGTGTGCTAGATGAACGAAAGTTTCTCCACATGCTCAGTTCTGAGAGATAAGTATGTGTGAAAGCCGTCCTTCACCTAGCTTCTTGGGAACACATAGTTCCTTTCAGTTGCAAACCCCACTTCATACATATATATGGGGAGGTACAAATTCCAACTTGGTTTTACAGTGAAAACTGCAGGAACTTTAAAACCGGCAACAGGAAACAGACTGAGAAACCAGAATAAAATTTTCTCCTGCAACCCGTTCCATTTGTGCTAGATGAACGAACGTCTCTTCACATGCTCAGTTCTGAGAGATAAGTGTGTGTGAAAGCCGCCTTCACTTAGCTTGTTGGGAACACAAAGTTTCTTTTCACTTGCAAACGCCTATCGATATATATATATATGGGGAGATACTAGCTCCAACTCGGTTTTACAGTGAAACCTGCAGGAACTTCAAACCGGCACTAGGATACAGACTGAGAAACCAGAGTAATTGTTGCTCCTGCAACCCGTTCCATTTGTGCTAGATTAACGAACGTCTCTCCACATGCTCAGTTCTGAGAGATAAGTGTGTGTGAAAGCCGTCCTTCACCTAGCTTCTTGGGAACACATAGTTCCTTTCAGTTGCAAACCCCACTCCATATATATATATGGGGAGGTACAAGCTCCAACTCGGTTTTACAGTGAAAACTGCAGGAACTTTAAACCTGCAACAGGGAAACAGACTGAGAAACCAGAGTAAAAGTTTCTCCTGCAACCCGTTCCCTTTGTGCTAGATGAAAGAACGTCTCTCCACATGCTCAGTTCTGAGAGATAAGTTTGTGTGAAATCCGTCCTTCACATAGCTTGTTGGGAACACAAAGTTTCTTTACACATGCAAACGCCAATCCATACATATATATGGGGAGGTACTAGCTCCAACTCGGTTTTAGAGTGAAAACTGCAGGAACTTCAAACCGGCACTAGGAAACAGACTGAGAAACCAGAGTAAAAGTTTCTCTGCAACCCGTTCCTTTTTTGCTAAATGAACGAACGTCTCTCCACATGCTCAGTTCTGAGAGATAAGTGTGTGTGAAAGCCGTCCTTCACCTAGCTTGTTGGGAACACAAAGTTTCTATTCAGTTGCAAACTCCACTCCATACATATATATGGGGACGTACTAGCTCCAACTCGGTTTTACAGTGGAAAACTGCAGGAACTTCAAACCGGCACTAGGAAACAGACTGAGAAACCAGAGTAAATGTTTCTCCTGCAACCCGTTCCCTTTGTGCTAGATGAACGAACGTCTCTCCACATGCTCAGTTCTGAGAGATAAGTGTGTGTGAAAGCCGTCCTTCACCTAGCTTGTTGGGAACACAAAGTTTCTTTTCACTTGCAAACGCCAATCCATACATATATATGGGGAGGTACTAGCTCCAACTCGGTTTTACAGTGAAAACTGCAGGAACTTCAAACCGGCACTAGGAAACAGACTGAGAAACCAGAGTAAAAGTTTCTCCTGCAACCCGTTCCCTTTGTGCTAGATGAACGAACGTCTCTCCACATGCTCAGTTCTGAGAGATAAGTGTGTGTGAAAGCCGTCCTTCACCTAGCTTGCTTGGGAACACATAAGTTTCCTTTCAGTTGCAAACCCCACTCCATATATATATATGGGGAGGTACAAGCTCCAACTCGGTTTTACAGTGAAAACTGCAGGAACTTAAACCGGCAACAGGAAACAGACTGAGAAACCAGAGTAAAAGTTTCTCCTGCAACCCGTTCCCTTTGTGCTAGATGAACGAACGTCTCTCCACATGCTCAGTTCTGAGAGATAAGTGTGTGTGAAAGCCGTCCTTCACCTAGCTTTTGGGAACACAAAGTTTCTTTTCACTTGCAAACGCCAATCCATACATATATATGGGGAGGTACTAGCTCCAACTCGGTTTTACAGTGAAAACTGCAGGAACTTCAAACCGGCACTAGGATACAGACTGAGAAACCAGAGTAAATGTTTCTCCTGCAACCCGTTCCCTTTGTGCTAGATGAACGAACGTCTCTCCACATGCTCAGTTCTGAGAGATAAGTGTGTGTGAAAGCCGTCCTTCACCTAGCTTATTGGGAACACTAAGTTTCCTTTCACGTTGCAAACCCCACTCCATATATATATGGGGAGGTACAAGCTCCAACTCGGTTTTACAGTGAAAACTGCAGGAACTTCAAACCGGCACTAGGAAACAGACTGAGAAACCAGAGTAAAACGTTTCTCCTGCAACCCGTTCCCTTTGTGCTAGATGAACGAACGTCTCTCCACATGCTCAGTTCTGAGAGATAAGTGTGTGTGAAAGCCGTCCTTCACCTAGCTTTTTGGGAACACAAAGTTTCTTTCACTTGCAAACTCCACTCCATACATATATATGGGGATGGTACTAGCTCCAACTCGGTTTTACAGTGAAAACTGCAGGAACTTCAAACCGGCACTAGGAAACAGACTGAGAAACCAGAGTAAAAGTTTCTCCTGCAACCCGTTCCCTTTGTGCTAGATGAACGAAAGTCTCTCCACATGCTCAGTTCTGAGAGATAAGTGTGTGTGAAAGCCGTCCTTCACCTAGCTTGTTGGGAACACAAAGTTCTTTTCCCTTGCAAACTCCACTCCATAGCATATATATGGGGAGGTACTAGCTCCAACTCGGTTTTACAGTGAAAACTGCAGGAACTTAAACCGGCACTAGGAAACAGACTGAGAAACCAGAGTAAATAGTTCTACCTGCAACCCGTTCCCTTTGTGCTAGATGAACGAACGTCTCTCCACATGCTCAGTTCTGAGAGATAAGTGTGTGTGAATGCCGTCCTTCACCTAGCTTGTTGGGAACACAAAGTTTCTTTTCACTTGCAAACGCCAATCCATACATATATATGGGGAGGTACTAGCTCCAACTCGGTTTTACAGTGAAAACTGTAGGAACTTAAACCGGCAACAGGAAACAGACTGAGAAACCAGAGTAAAAGTTTCTTCTGCAACACGTTCCCTTTTTGCTAGATGAACGAACGTCTCTACACATGCTCAGTTCTGAGAGATAATTGTGTGTTAAAGCCGTCCTTCACCTAGCTTGTTGGGAAAACAAAGTTTCTTTCACTTGCAAACGCCAATCCATACATATATATGGGGAAGTACTAGCTCCAACTCGGTTTTACAGTGAAAACTGCAGGAACTTCAAACCGGCACAAAGAAACAGACTGAGAAACCAGGAGTAAAAGTTTCTTCTGCAACCTGTTCCCTTTGAGCTAGATGAACGAACGTCTCTCCACATGCCCAGTTCTGAGAGATAAGTGTGTGTGAAAGCCGTCCTTCACCTAGCTTGTTGGGAACACAAAGTTTCTATTCAGTTGCAAACTCCACTCCATACATATATATGGGGACGTACTGGCTCCAACTCGGTTTTACAGTGGAAACTGCAGGAACTTCAAACCGGCAGTAGGAAACAGACTGAGAAACCAGAGTAAATGTTTCTCCTGCAACCCGTTCCCTTTGTGCTAGATGAACGAACATCTCTCCACATGCTCAGTTCTGAGAGATAAGTGTGTGTGAATGTCGTACTTCACCTAGGTTGTTGGGAACACAAAGTTTCTTTTCACTTGCCAACTGCCAATCCATACATATATATGGGGAGGTACTAGCTCCAACTCGGTTTTACAGTGAAAACTGCAGGAACTTCAAACCGGCACTAGGATACAGACTGAGAGACCTGAGTAAATATTTCTCCTGCAACCCGTTCCCTTTGTGCTAGATGAACGAACGTCTCTCCACATGCTCAGTTCTGAGAGATAAGTGTGTGTGAAAGCCGTCCTTCACCTAGCTTGTAGGGAACACAAAGTTTCTTTTCACTTGCAAACGACAATCCATACATATATATGGGGAGGTAATAGCTCCAACTCCGTTTTACAGTGAAAACGGCAGGAAATTCAAACCAGCACTAGGAAACAGACTGAGAAACCAGAGTAAAACTTTCTCCTGCAACCCGTTCCCTTTGTGCTAGATGAACGAACGTCTCTCCACATGCTCAGTTCTGAGAGATAAGTGTGTGTGAAAGCCGTTCTTCACCTAGCTTCTTGGGAACCCATAGTTCCTTTCAGTTGCAAACCCCACTCCATATATATATATGGGGAGGTACAAGCTCCAAATCGGTTTTACATTGAAAACTGCAGGAACTTTATACCGGCAACAGGAAACAGACTGAGAAACCAGAGTAAAAGTTTCTCCTGCAAACCGTTCCCTTTGTGCTAGATGAACGAACGTCTCTCCACATGCTCAGTTCTGAGAGATAAGTGTGTGTGAAAGCCGTCCTTCACCTAGCTTGTTAGGAACACAAAGTTTCTTTAACTTGCAAACGCCAATCCATACATATATATGGGGAGGTACTAGCTCCAACTCGGTTTTACAGTGGAAACTGCAGGAACTTCAAACCGGCACTAGGAAACAGACTGAGAAACCAGAGTAAAAGTTTCTCCTGCAACCCGTTCCCTTTGTGCTAGATGAACGAACGTCTCTCCACATGCTCAGTTCTGAGAGATAATTGTTTGTGAATGCCGTCCTTCACCTAGCTTGTTGGGAACACAAAGTTTCTTTTCACTTGCAAACGCCAATCCATAAATATATATGGGGAGGTACTAGCCCCAACTCGGTTTTACAGTGAAAACTGCAGGAACTTTAAACCGGCAACAGGAAACAGACTGAGAATCCAGAGTAAAAGTTTCCCCTGCAACCCGTTCCCTGTGTGCTAGATGAACGAAAGTTTCTCCACATGCTCAGTTCTGAGAGATAAGTATGTGTGAAAGCCGTCCTTCACCTAGCTTCTTGGGAACACATAGTTCCTTTCAGTTGCAAACCCCACTTCATACATATATATGGGGAGGTACAAATTCCAACTTGGTTTTACAGTGAAAACTGCAGGAACTTTAAACCGGCAACAGGAAACAGACTGAGAAACCAGAATAAAATTTCTCCTGCAACCCGTTCCATTTGTGCTAGATGAACGAACGTCTCTTCACATGCTCAGTTCTGAGAGATAAGTGTGTGTGAAAGCCGCCTTCACTTAGCTTGTTGGGAACACAAAGTTTCTTTTCACTTGCAAACGCCTATCGATATATATATATATGGGGAGATACTAGCTCCAACTCGGTTTTACAGTGAAACCTGCAGGAACTTCAAACCGGCACTAGGATACAGACTGAGAAACCAGAGTAAATGTTTCTCCTGCAACCCGTTCCATTTGTGCTAGATTAACGAACGTCTCTCCACATGCTCAGTTCTGAGAGATAAGTGTGTGTGAAAGCCGTCCTTCACCTAGCTTCTTGGGAACACATAGTTCCTTTTCAGTTGCAAACTCCACTCCATACATATATATGGGGAGGTACAAGCTCCAACTCGGTTTTACAGTGAAAACTGCAGGAACTTTAAACCGGCAACTAGGAAACAGACTGAGAAACCAGAGTAAAAGTTTCTCCTGCAACCCGTTCCCTTTGTGCTAGATGAACGAACGTCTCTCCACATGCTCAGTTCTGAGAGATAAGTGTGTGTGAAAGCCGTCCTTCACCTAGCTTGTTGGGAACACAAAGTTTCTTTTCAATTGCAAACGCCAATCCATACATATATATGGGGAGGTACTAGCTCCAACTCGGTTTTACAGTGAAAACTGCAGGAACTTCAAACCGGCACTAGGAAACAGACTGAGAAACCAGAGTAAAAGTTTCTCCTGCAACCCGTTCCCTTTGTGCTAGATGAACGAACGTCTCTCCACATGCTCAGTTCTGAGAGATAAGTGTGTGTGAAAGCCGTCCTTCACCTAGCTTGTTGGGAACACAAAGTTTCTTTTAAGTTGCAAACTCCACTCCATACATATATATGGGGAGGTACTAGCTCCAACTCGGTTTTACAGTGAAACTGCAGGAACTTCAAACCGGCAGCTAGGAAACAGACTGAGAAACCAGAGTAAAATGTTTCTCCTGCAACCCGTTCCCTTTGTGCTAGATGAACGAACGTCTCTCCACATGCTCAGTTCTGAGAGATAAGTGTGTGTGAAAGCCGTACTTCACCTAGCTTGTTGGGAACACAAAGTTTCTTTTCACTTGCAAACTCCAATCCATACATATATATGGGGAGGTACTAGCTCCAACTCGGTTTTACAGTGAAAACTGCAGGAACTTCAAACCGGCACTAGGATAACAGACTGAGAAACCAGAGTAAAGTTTCTCCTGCAACCCGTTCCCTTTGTGCTAGATGAACGAACGTCTCTCCACATGCTCAGTTCTGAGAGATAAGTGTGTGTGAATGCCGTCCTTCACCTAGCTTGTTGGGAACACAAAGTTTCTTTTCACTTGCAAACGCCAATCCATACATATATATGGGGAGGTACTAGCATCCAACTCGGTTTTACAGTGAAAACTGTAGGAACTTAAACCGGCAACAGGAAACAGACTGAGAAACCAGAGTAAAAGTTTCTTCTGCAACACGTTCCCTTTTTGCTAGATGAACGAACGTCTCTACACATGCTCAGTTCTGAGAGATAATTGTGTGTTAAAGCCGTCCTTCACCTAGCTTGTTGGGAAAACAAAGTTTCTTTTCACTTGCAAACGCCAATCCATACATATATATGGGGAAGTACTAGCTCCAACTCGGTTTTACAGTGAAAACTGCAGGAACTTCAAACCGGCACAAGAAACAGACTGAGAAACCAGAGTAAAAGTTTCTCCTGCAACCTGTTCCCTTTGTGCTAGATGAACGAACGTCTCTCCACATGCTCAGTTCTGAGAGATAAGTGTGTGTGAAAGCCGTCCTTCACCTAGCTTGTTGGGAACACAAAGTTTCTTTCAGTTGCAAACTCCAATCCATACATATATATGGGGACGGTACTAGCTCCAACTCGGTTTTACAGTGGAAAACTGCAGGAACTTCAAACCGGCAGTAGGAAACAGACTGAGAAACCAGAGTAAATGTTTCTCCTGCAACCCGTTCCCTTTGTGCTAGATGAACGAACATCTCTCCACATGCTCAGTTCTGAGAGATAAGTGTGTGTGAAAGCCGTACTTCACCTAGCTTGTTGGGAACACAAAGTTTCTTTTCACTTGCAAACTCCCATTCCATACATATATATGGGGAGGTACTAGCTCCAACTCGGTTTTACAGTGAAAACTGCAGGAACTTCAACCGGCACTAGGATAACAGACTGAGAGACCATGAGTAAATAGTTTCTCCTGCAACCCGTTCCCTTTGTGCTAGATGAACGAACGTCTCTCCACATGCTCAGTTCTGAGAGATAAGTGTGTGTGGAAAGCCGTCCTTCACCTAGCTTGTAGGGAACACAAAGTTTCTTTTCACTTGCAAACGACAATCCATACATATATATGGGGAGGTACTAGCTCCAACTCCGTTTTACAGTGAAAACGGCAGGAACTTCAAACCAGGCACTAGGAAACAGACTGAGAAACCAGAGTAAAACTTTTCTCCTGCAACCCGTTCCCTTTGTGCTAGATGAACGAACGTCTCTCCACATGCTCAGTTCTGAGAGATAAGTGTGTGTGAAAGCCGTTCCTTCACCTAGCTTCTTGGGAACCCATAGTTCCTTTCAGTTGCAAACCCCACTCCATATATATATATGGGGAGGTACAAGCTCCAAATCGGTTTTACATTGAAAACTGCAGGAACTTTAATACCGGCAACAGGAAACAGACTGAGAAACACAGAGTAAAAGTTTCTCCTGCAACCCGTTCCCTTGTGCTAGATGAACGATCGTCTCTCCACTATGCTCAGTTCTGAGAGATAAGTGTGTGTGAAAGCGTCCTTCACCTAGCTTGTTAGGGAACACAAAGTTTCTTTTAAAGCTTGCAAAACTCCACTCCATACATATATATGGGGAGGTACTAGCTCCAACTCGGTTTTACAGTGAAAACTGCAGAACTTCAAACCGGCACTAGGAAACAGACTGAGAAACCAGAGTAAAAGTTTCTCCTGCAACCGTTCCCTTGGTGCTAGATGAAAGAACGTCTCTCCACATGCTCAGTTCTGAGAGATAATTGTTTGTGAATGCCGTCCTTCACCTAGCTTGTTGGGAACACAAAGTTTCTTTTCACTTGCAAACGCCAATCCATAAATGTATATGGGGAGGTACTAGCCTCAAATCGGTTTTACAGTGAAAACTGCAGGAACTTTAAACCGGCAACAGGAAACA